>NW_021604635.1:862361-911119 GCF_004785775.1 Grammomys surdaster | reverse complement strand
AGGAGGAGGAGGAGGAGGAAGAGGAAGAAAAGGAGGAGGAGGAGGAGGAAGAGAAGGAGGAGGAGGAGGAAGAGGAGGAAGGATGATGTTTTGATAATAAATCAGACTTGAGGAAAATAAGTAGACAAGATAAAACATTAGCTATTTAGAGAGTCTCATCAATGGAGTTGTTTTTCTCACTTGCTTTCCTGGCTGCAGTGGGGTATATAGTAGGAATCCACCAAAGGATGCAGCTTCCCTTATTTTTAGAATTCCTCCATACAAACATATTAACGTTTTATCTGCTTAAGTACCACCTTTGATACTTACTTCCTGTCCACCTACTCTGAGAGGGAAACCTTATTTATTCTGATAATTACAAGTAACCTATAAAGTAATTACAAAGTGTCGCCTCATCCAAATCCTTGGGTGCTGCGTTGGCAGTCTTTAAATCAACATTAAAAACACTAAAAATGAAGTCCAATAAAAACTCAGATTCAAATCCTCAAAGGTATACAAACAGTTCGGTAGAGGAAAAAAAAATACAAAACAACAAAACCCTCAGACATGGTTATAAAATACGAGAACCCAAGTATAAATGTCACAAATAAGTCCTGTGGAGATACTTTTAAGGAAGAGAGTAGGGGACTCTGAACAGCTGGAGCCACACCCAAAGGATTACTGAGAACAGATGCCGCCGGACCCTGCAGCACAGGGGTCTGGATGCCCACAGAAGGCTGCTTCTGCTCCTTACGCCACACGTGCTTTAGCTTTGTAAGCAGTTGTTAAGTGCTCATGTCCCTGTTCTGACGTGTACTTGTTCACAGGCATGTGTGTGGGGATCAGAGGTCAGCTCGGGGGTTGCTCTTCTCTTTCCATCCTGTCAAGTCCAGGGATGGAGTGCAGCTCCGGAGACTTGATGGCAAAAGGCCTTAGCCACTGAGCCATGACGCGGGCCCACAACGGCTTTACAAGCATCGTTTCCTCCTTTCTCCAGTAGCAAAATAATCTAATGTCATGTGATGGAATCCTAGGTCAGTGTTACAGAAACTAAGCAGGTCTACTGTGAAACTCTTTCTTTATCCTGTTTATTATTCTGACTTTTCAACTACAGCCAGCAGCTGGCCATCCTGGGGAGTTAAGTGCAAAACCAAGCCATTTGTAAACTCTGAAGCCAAATAGTTATAAACTGAAGTAAGCAAATTATATAAAGATATTTCTGAAGCTGTTTGAATATTAAGACATTTGGTGGTTTTGTTGGGCACAATGGTCCCTGAATTGGTTTCTTTTTTTTTTATTTCCTAAATGGTTACATTTTAGTATCTGAAATTTTATTAGAAATATTCCAGCATCATTGGGAAGGGGAACACAAAACGCTGATAATTTCCCATACTAAGTACATAAAGGCTTATTGCTCTATGTTTCTTGGTTTCCTGTAAAGTTTAAATTTTTCTACAATAGAGCTGGAAGATGACCCAGAGGTTAAGAGCAAGCACATATCACTCTTCCAGAGGACCAGCTTCTACTTCTAGCACCCATGTTATATGGCTCAAAACTCCCTGCAACTCCAGTTGCAAGTGGTCCAAAGCCTCTAGCCTTCTTGGGCACCATGATTAAAGACAAAATAAATATTTTCAAGTATAGCATCCATTTTATTTTACCAAGGTCTTTTTTCCCCATCTTTATGAAGTCACCTCTTTGACATGGGCTTTGGTGGAGGACGTGGTGCATCATGATGGGGGTGTGGGGGTGGGATTCTGTCCTTCCAGGCTTCATAAGAACGATTCCTGACCACCTTTCTATGAATGGCACAGCTCTTGCAGAAATTCAGCTTGACATAGAGTTTTGGAAAAACATTAGCATCCGAGACACTTGCTTTAGACACTCAGACTTGTCCTTCACAGCAGCAAGCCCACTGTTCCAAATGACAAGCTTCTTAATGGCCTTGTTTGTGGGCATGCATCGGGCACAGTTGGCTGCACATGTCTTTGGCCTTTCTTGGCACTACTGTTGTTACTGTTGTTTCTCCTCCTCCTTCTTTTTGTTTTTTGTTTGTTTTGTTTTGTCATCTTGGAGCCAAGATCCAAAAGAGCCAAAATAAATCTTTAAAAAGAAAAACCCAAAACCTCAAACTAGGATAAATTTATATATATTGTTTATGTAAGTTATATATAATATATGTTAAATAATATATAATATACATATAATACATTGTATATTTGCTGGTCCAGCATGACCTTGGTGGGGACAGAATGACATGGTTCCTGCACCTGAGACAGGGCCAGTGGATGTAGCCCACCAAGAGTGATGATGGCTGCCATGGGCATAAGGCTTGTTTGTATACTAATGTACATATTTTCACGTTCCTCCGAGGAATGTCCTCCCTCCTTAATGACTCCATAATGATCTGAGACACCTTGAGTTGAAGAACCAAAGGTGTGGCTAATGTCTCAGCAAAATGGTAAATGTTGGGACCTTCAGGACAGCCCTTAAGGCTGTGGGAAAGAACTCTAAACGCATGACTTAGAAAATATACAATGTATAATTTCCCAACTATGCAAACTATAAAGATCCAATATGAATGATGGGGGCTTCAAGGAACTAAAGGAACAAAAGCAACTGCGCAGTGAGCCAACTTGTCAGAAAGATACTAAGGAAGGAGATAAAGAGATTTAGGGAGGGGTGGTAGCAGGAGATCCCATCCAGCTAAGTTTTTTGTTTGTTTGTTTATGCTTATAAATGCAGATAGATTCCTGAGTTCAAGATCAGCCTAGGGCAGACCAAAGTTAGGCTCAGGCCTGGTGAAATAGTAATTTCAGAACAGAGTCCCACCCAACTGTTCTTAACAAAGGCAGGCAGATCTCTGAATTCTTTTGCAATTTTAAAACATAATATGTGTTTGCTGTTTCCAAAGAATCAAAGGGCTGGGGTCAAGGGATACAGATTTGTAAGATAATCAAAAGGAAACCTTGAGTAAAACACTGAATTGATATGTAAAATAAAAGACTGGACCTGTCTGCTGGACCATCTCTGCAGGAGATGAGCTGTCCAGAGTATTTTTTAGAATAGCAAGAGAGAACTGTTTGAAGTACTGACACTCACATAGTCAAGCAGGACGTGTACAGAGAGTCTCTTAGAATAGCAGGGGTATGTACAGAGAGATAGTTTAGAATAGCAAGGATATGGACAGAGATATCTCCAGAGAAAAAGCAGAACATAGATGGAAGCAGACTGGAAAAGCTATATCACACAGAACACAGGTCAGCAGCTTGAATCCACAATTAGGCTAGTCTATATTTATTTAGAGAATTATATATTTTATATAGATCAAGAAACAAGAAACATCGTGAGAAGCCTAATTCAAAAGAGCTCTTAGGGCTAGAGAGATGGATCGGACAGTTAGGACCATTACTGCTCTTGCAGGAGACCAAGGTTTGATTCCTAGCACTTACCTGTAACTCCAGTTCTAGAGGATCCAGTGTCCTCTTCTGACATCCACAGGGTTCCTGCATAAATGTAGTACACATATATACATACACTCAGGCACACATCCATACATATAGATAAACAAAAACGTAAAAAGATGTCTTCAACAATGAATAATGTCTTAATTAGGGTTTTCCTGCTGTGAACAGACAGTCTGACCAAGGCAACTCTTATAAGGACAACATTGAATTAGGGCTGGCTTACAGGTTGAGGTTCAGTCCAGTATCATCAAGGTGGGAACATGGCAGCATCCAGGCAGGCATGGTGCAGGAGGAGCTGAGAATTCTACATCTTCATCTGAAGGCTGCTAGCAGAATACTGGCTTCCAGGCAGCTAGGGTGAGGGTCTTAAGCACACGTCCAAGTGACACACCTACTCCAACAAGGCCACACCTCCTAATAGTGCCACTCCTTGGGCCAAGCATATTCAAACCATCACAAATAACAACCTCTAAAAATAGGATTATAAAAGACTAGCATGGTAGATCATGCTTGCAATTCCAGTAACTCAGAAGACCAGACAGGAGAATTATGGTGAGCTCAATGCTAACCTGGGCTATATAGTGAGTTTTAGGTAAGCCTGGGCTAGAGTTAAACCTTGTCTCAATTTAAAAAAAAATTAAATTACAAATTATAAGCCCTCTGAATGGGAACAGCCTTAAAACAAAATTACTGTGACCTTCCACGGCATCGCAGTGTTCCAACTGTCTTCTGTGTGCATCTGTGTGCTTATGCTATGTGGGTAAATTGTATTATTTGTTCTGGAATTAAAAACAGCTGTCTTCCTAAAAGTATAAGAAATAAAAGAGCCTCATATTTCTTTTTGGTTTGAAGGTAAAAAGTCCTTCCCTTGAACAATGGAGGCCAAGGGGAGTTTGTATTAGATGCCTTCTCTACGCCAGCCGCTGAGCTAGGTTCCCTGTACTTATGAGCGCATGCTAATCTTAATAACTGACCATTGATGGTGCTTATAATTAGTATTCTTCCCATTCTACAAATGAGAAACTACAGTACTGGTAGTTCAGAGGATTTTTCAACTCGTCGTACTACTAGTTACTTGCAAAGCTGGAATTTAAGCACAGAGCATCTGGCTTCCATGTCTGACCTCTTAATCACCAAGCTCCGTCACTGTCCGTGGGAAGGACAGCTTTTGTAGTCAGTCTTTGTTTAGACTTTAGAGACCTAGTCTCTTTTATTCTTGGAAAAATAAAGCGACTTTAGTGCTTTGGGCACCAGCATACTCTTTTTATTTTGTTATGCACTTCAAACCGATTACTCCAACACAGTTCTACGAGCCCTGTAATGTTCAAACATATTTACTACAGATGTTTATTTATGGCATGATTTCAAAGAACAGAACACAGCAGAGTTCCTCTGGGTGATCTAAACAAGGACAATCTTAAGAAACAACTCTGATACTATAGTAGTTGACAGTGACGTCTCTCTCACGTGGGTTTCTGGGAATCATCAGCCTTACATGATTTGCCCTCATCACCTGATCTCCTTAAATGATCTTTGCAGCCCATCAAACTGATGTCTCTGCTCCCATATTCGCAATGCTAATAACAGTGCCCGCCCCGTGTCTCTCTTATGTGTGTACGCAGAGGCCACAAGGGGGCGCCAGATGCCCTGGAGGTGGAGTTGTAAGCCACCATGAGGGTGCTGGGAAGTGTACTGGGATTTTCTGCAAGAACAGCAAGTACTCTTAAATAAGCACCGAGCCATAGTTAGTTCTAAAATTAGAACGAATCTACATAGCAGTTCAACTGACTTATTTAACTGAGTTGGTCACTGAACTCATCAACAAAAGCTTGGCTGGCTTTTTCCATACATGTGTGAAAAGGGATTTCTTAGCATTAACTGATAGCACTGATTTGTTCGTTTGTTTGTTTGTTTGTTTGTGTAGCAATGATTAAAAGATTATCCAGCGTTAGAGGTAAAAGATGTGTTATAAGACAGAAGAAATCTGTTCATGTCCTTTAGGGGTATTCTAGGGCATCCATTGCTGAAATGATGTCATGACACTATAATTTGAATATATATACATTATATTACATATGTGATATATATGTGGTGCATATGTGTGTGTATTATGTCCTAACAACCTTTACCTCATATTATATTCTATAAAATAAAAATATATTAGAATTCACTAGAATTCTAGGAAATGGAGTTTTATGTACCTTTCTAAAAAAGAAAAAAGAAAAAAGTGAAGAAAAATAAAGAAAGGGGGGAAGGGGGAGGGAAGGGAAGGGAAGGGGGAAAGGGCAGGAAAGAGAAGAACAGTTAAAACCTATATCATTATTTTGAATGGTGGTCCCAATCTGCCTGCATATTAGAAATTCCTGGAGAGTATTTGAAAAATACTAATATTTGGACCTCAAGTTTTGATGTAGATGGTGTGGTTGACACATAAAACCCATCACACACACACGCACACACACACAAATTCAAGGTAGACTGCGAAGATGGGGATGGAGCGTCAGGACACAGCTCATCTCTGTATTATTCATTCAGCTGACTGCAGATACTGTGTGGTACCAACCAAAGCAGTACTGAACACTTGTGGGGCTGCGGCAATGCCTGAAGAACTATGCTGGGAGCATTTGATGATGGATGTCTGCAATGTCTATAGAGGGAGGTAGAGGCAGGAGAGTCGGGTGTTCAAGGCCATCCTTGACTGTATAGTACGATCAAGGACAGGTACATGAGAATCTGCCTCAAATAAACAGAGTGAAGAAATGCAGCCCAACTCGATACTCTCTGAAACCCTCTATGTAGGTTTCCGATCTCAACGAAGGCTAGCACCAAGACCAGTCAGGTCGAGAAGAGGAAAGGGAAGTCAGAGGGAGAAGAAAATGACCCAAGCAGCAGTCTACTAGCCTACTAATTTTGTTCAAAATCATTTCGGCACTTAAGAAGACCCAAGGGATCACCTACTTTTGTTTTTACAGTTGAGTACGTTTAAACTCAGAGGAGTTAAATGATAAGCCTGTAAGAGTGTAGTTATTCAGGACAGAGCTGTAGTACCCAGGTGGCTGGCCTTCTAGAATACTGTCTATGTTCAAGTGAAAACCTCAGCAGAAATCTTCCCAATCCAAGTTTCTAAAAGAAAATAGTCCCCTGGCAAGAGTCCTCGTAAAAGAAAAGGACCAACTTCTCCCAGTGAGCTAATCCTAGTGTGAAATTAACTAGCATCCCTGCTAGCCAGTTCCACTCTGCAGCCCTGTGGGGAGAGAAAGCACAAAAGAGAGAGTGGGTCTTGGCCCATTTCCTCCCGAAATACAGTAGTTCTAAGGTCAAACACTTCCACATGAGAAGGAAATGGCAAGAAAAGGCTGGTGCACATGAGCAATGAGCATGTGTGAAGGAAGAGCTGTGGATTTAAATGCTCTGCCCTTATCTGCAAGGAGAAAGTGCAGCCAGTAATCTAGGAAAAGACAAAAACGAGCCTTACCGCAATGAGATTCCTGGTGATGCTGGCATATCGGAATTCTTCAGAAGTCTGACAATAGCAAGTTTTGAGAAGATCTGATCAACAGAATCCCTCACAAATGGCAAATAAAGTAGAAACTGGAAAAGCTGCTTTGGAAGGCTGGTTGGAATAATTTTCTAAAGTCGACTATTCACATACCCAAGAAAGAGCAGATTCCATTGTAAACATAATCTTTTACCATATGCACCGGACACATACATGAACATGTCTTTTACCATATGCACTGGACACATACATGAATATGTCCAGCATGGCACTCTTCTAACAGAAAGAGTTTGGAAACACCTTAGGGAGATGACGGGGTGGACAAAGCCTGGGGAAGTCCCAGGATGGGGGTTTGGATTCTCGGAACCCAGGGAAAGTTTCAGGAAGGTGTGATGATGACACACATACCCAGAGCTCAGGAAGTGGAGGTGTGATTCCAGGGGCAAGCTGCCTAGCCCGAGAAGTCAAATTGTCAGGCTGTGGGTTCTGCTAGATTCTCTGCCACGTAAATAAACTGTACAGTGACCAAGGAAGACAGTCAACTTCAACTTCTGACTTCCACACACATGTATACACGTGTGCATGTGTGATCATACAAACATGTGCCCCACACATGAGAACATGGATATATACACATGCATGTACATCACACACACACTGTATATATATATATATATACAAATGCACACATATATTCACTTGCCAAAGAATATTTAGGTATATATATATATATACATATATTATATAAAATACTCTCTGATGAATGACTAGAGAAAGTGTGGTGTTGTCACACAATGGATGCTATAAAGCAGGGATAAAAAAATGAAATGTCACTGTATACATTTCTACAGGTGATTCTCAGCAAAATAATGTTCAGTAAATTAAAAAAGGTAAAAAATTGCCACTAGCACAGAACTTCCTTTTTAAGTTAAAAAATAATAAGCCAAATGATATATTTTGGGATATACACAGTATTATATAGTATTTTTAAGGAATGCTAGATAAAATGAAGGCAGGCTCAGGTGGAGAGGCAAAAGGACTGGAGTTGAGAACGTCTCTGTGGAGGGCCATAGTTAGCTTCTACATTTGATCTCCTGTCAGTAGCAGGTTCACGTCACTAAATGCTATGAAGTTTAATAGATAATAGCATTAGTTATTGTGGTGTAAGAAATCATTTCATTATTTATCAACCTAAAATTGTTACTTTTCGTAATTGAGACTGTCGTGAATCAGTGTACCCGCCATGGTTGGGTTTGTTTTGGGGTAACTTGTCTGCCATGACTTCAGGCCCCTGGAAGAGCTGGAAGATCTACTTCCAAGATGGCTCATTTATGTCACTGTTGCATGGGGGCTTATTCTTTACTGTCAGTCCCTCTCCCAAGAACTGTTTGTGCTGTGGCTTCCACCAGCAAAGGGTGTGGCTGTGTGCATGGGGGGGGAGGGAGGGAGAGAGGGAGGGAGGGAGAGAGAGAAAGAGAGAGAGAGAGAGAGAGAGAGAGAGAGGGAGGGAGGGAGGGAGGGAGGGAGGGAGGGAGGGAGGGAGAGAGAGAGAGAGAGAGAGAGAGAGAGAGAGAGAGAGAGAGAGCGACTACGGTGGAAAGGTGGAGGCTGCAATGTCTTCTTGTTTGAGACAGTGTCTCTCTACATACCCTGGCTCCTGGAACTCAGTATGTAGACCAGGCTAGCCTCAAACTCACAGAGATCTTTTTGTCTCTGCGTCCCAAGTGCAGATTAAGTGATTAAAGGTATGTGTCATCACACCTAGCTAAAAAACTTACATTGCAAGTAAAATACCATCTCTGTGGGATGTTACTGATCAGAAAGCCTGCCTTGGTCAATTCAGAAGGGTTGTGTAGGCGACTACCAGGAGGCAGAGACATTGGCACCATGCATGGGCCAGTGATAAAACTATGTCAAGAAACTTATTCATAGCTGAAATTGGAAAGTAAATGAATAAATATATAAAACACAATACGTTTTGAAAGTAACACAATTTAAGAGAGAGATGGGCTAGTTTTAGTTCTGACTCCTTCACTTTCATTTTTTTTTAATTTAGTCAAGTTATTTGTAAAATAGAGATGAAGACACTTAATTCTTTCTGCAAAAATTTGTTTAAGCATGCAGGCCACGGGACTTATACCTATATTCCTGGCACTTGTAAGGCAGAGGTAGGAATATCAGAAGTTTGACACCAGCCTGGGCTATTCGATGACATCTGTCTTTAAAACAATTATTTTTCTCAAAAAATATCTGCACATAAAACAGAATAGTAAAATGAATACCATTTGTCTAGAGCACAAAACCAAAAATGTCCTAGACTTCAGAGTACTTGTTTTATTTATTTTTTTCTTCCTGGAGTGTTTTTGTTGCTGCTGTTGTTTAAGCAAGAACTTGGGGCTCAGGCCAGCTCTAAGTTCACTCTGAAGCCTAGGCGGGCCTTGATCTTATGATCTTCTTGCTAGAGTCACTGGCCTAGGCTTCCTTTGTGCCCTAGGGTAAATTCTTGACACTGTTATTTTATTGCTATAGCCTTTAGAATGCATCAATTAAAAATGTTGACATTTTTCTTACAGACCTACACTGATTAATAACTACCTTGCAGTATTTGATATATCAAAAGCATATTCAAGGTTTTTTTTTTTTTGAGTTTTTAAGAGTCGGCTTGTCAACAAGTCCAAACAAGTGTAGCAATGGTTAGCTCTCTTTAAAATCTCATCTAGAAGAATCCCTTCACTCACTCTCTTCTTCTCTCCTTGTCTCTTTGTTGGAAAAAAAAATCATGTAGTTTGCTTGTAGTTCTTCCGTGGGCTGGATTTACTGGCTGGCTTTCTTGCCGTGGCTTCTTAATTGATCTACTTCTCTGAAATTGTTAAAGATTGGAAAGTAGAGAATTGTTGAGATCTAGAGTCAATGATTTTTGATAAAATATTGCTTAGGTGGAGTTGTGTCCTTCTGATGTCCCTCACTAGGATGTAGGTATTCATGGACCTCCCCTGTTGACAACAAGTTGGACAACTAGTTACAAAGGGTGTCTGCCATGCTCTCCCTGGACAGGGACTCTACCAGCCTCCCTCTCATTGATGAAATGTCTGAAGCTTGAATCAACAAATCTACAAAGAATTACAAAACACTGGTTCCTTAATTTTATCCTTTCTTTTTTATTCAATGGAATTATTTTTACCATCGAGGCAATTTGGTTACCCTACTAGTAAAGGCCCGTCTCCTGCTTTATACCCTCCCAAACCATCGTTTGCTGTGGCTGTTTCTGTGCTACCTGCTTCTCAGAACCATTACTCAACAGTACCTGTCTTCACTGTATACATTCGCAGATATTTGGGACACTCATAGATCTCATCTTCTGCCCTTCCACCATGAACCCCTGATCTCTGAGGTGAGGGATACATCTGTCTAACACATTTATTACACCCTGGAGGTATGAGGAGCCAAAGCCCCGAGATGGAAACCTGGACCAGGCAGAGGTGCAGGATGATTAATATGTGCTCTCTTCTTACCTCAGCTGGTGATTCTGAGGTCTGCTCTACGTGGCTCGAAGCCTCATTGCCCATGGTGGTGACTAATTCAAGAACACTCTCATACTGCCTTTCCTTGTTTCACTTTCCCTAGTTATCCTGAGATCATGGTCCAAAATCAACGACCTGAAGAGTAAGCCCTTGTCTCAGGTTCAGTTTTCAAGAGGGCGATCGAGCCAGGATAAAAGACCGCTGAGCAGAACACAGGGAAGGCAGGATAAACACTCAATTCTTTTACTCATTGATGGTATTCAGATCATTGCCCAAGTTGCATGTAGTTAAGAACGCATGAGCTCATGTGTGACCAATGAACTTCTTACTACTTTTTGATGGTCACACTGTCCCCTTCTCAACTCTTTTATGTTGATGTCATTGGATCTTTGTTCTGTCTCACTAGTCTCTTAGACTTAAATGGCTTCCTTGATTTCTGAGACTACAAGACATCCATTACATTTATTTTGGTGTGTGTGTAAGAGGGGGCACAATTTATTATTCTCCAGAGTACTTCCCTACTTTTTATAGAAAGCAATGTGTCAAAAATGCAACACAGCGCTAAAAATTCTTATACTATACAATTGATACACCAAGCAAAAGCTTTTGCTTTTTCAATAAATACATTTTTATTACAATATAAGAAACATTTCTGAAAAAAGTCATAAACTTACTACTGCTAACTCAACTTTAGTATTAAAGGGATGTTAGTTACTCTGAAATATCCACATTCCTAACAATTCTCTGCATATAACATATAGGATGAGAAAGTAATAGCGTCTATATGTCTATGAGGCATAAGAATGAAGCTAGACATTTTCCTGTAGCTCTGCTCTTCCAGGGAACATGAATAACGTATCTATGGATAACGTATGATGAAAACACCATTTTTTTAAGTCATTAGTAATTTCTTGGTATGATACGGCAACTTAGTACACAGGTATATCATTTGCTTCCGTGAATTTTCAAATTTTAGGAATTAGATTTTCCTTTCGTATTTCAAATTATTTAGAATACATAAAATGTAGATATGATTTGAAAACCAAATCTAGCCGGGCAGTGGTGGTGTACACCTTTAATCCCAGCACTTGGGAGGCAGAGGCAGGAGGATTTCTGAGTTCGAGGCCACCCTGGTCTACAGAGTGAGTTCCAGGACAGCCAAGGCTACACAGAGAAACCCTGTCTTGAAAGAAAAGAAAGGAAGAGAGAGAGAGAGAGAGAGAGAGAGAGAGAGAGAGAGAGAGAGGAAAACCAAATCTATATAGGCAAGGATTATAAAATAGTCACTAGTCTCCATCACTAGTCTCCATGCTGACGTCTGTTCCTTCCTGTTCAGAATATATACCAAAATACAGTCCTACTCTTACCTATTTCATGAAAAACGTGTTACACTACTCTGCACTTTGTATTTTTGAATTCGATGTACATCCTGAGAGATGTACAGAGGTGATCCTCTTTTTTTCCAGGTGTGTCTCAAGATGCAGCTACTTTAGTTCAATTAGTCCCCACTTTGAGGTTGTTTGGATTATCTTCTGTTAAAATAAACACAGCAATGAACAACCTTTTGCTTCAGTCACTTTGCATTTTGGATTGGGTTCCTAAAACTGATGTTTCTGGGTCATAATGCAAATGTATACACAATACTGTGATCTTCTAATTGCTGCATGCTATTCCGCATTCTTAGTGGCATTAGATGTCCTTACTCCTCATAGCCTGTCACTTGAAATTTGGACATCTCTTTAGCTATATATATGACTAAAGAACAAATATCATTTTAATCTTCTAAAACTGATTATCATTAGACACAATGCAACCTTTTAACTGTTAAGTATAAAGGAAAGTGCTGGTCATTTAAAGTAAATGGGAGCAGAAGTCCCATGAATAATCAAAAACTTGGCTAATAGACCAAGACCAGAGAATAATGCACTTGGCGTCTGTGGAGAAATTAAAGTACATGCTGTGCATAGTTATTAAAGCAAATGTGTGACAAGTTACTCTTAAGGTACCATGATCCTGAAGACACACCCTCAGGTGCACAATATATCACATTCAGTCTCTCTCTCTCTCTCTCTCTCTCTCTCTCTGGATTTTCCTGACTACTTTCTCCTTGGATAACCCAGAAGCTCAGGCCTTGGGACTTTTTAGAATGGTAAAATATTTTACCTTTTAGATTTATTTTCACATAGTAGCATACTTGGTAGCATACTTAGATTTTATTGTTAGGAATCTCTGTCTTACATAGAACCTCCCTTGTGGGGAGACTTTTAAAACAGAATTCACCTTTAATAAAATATTCTAAGTTTTATCTACACTAATATAGACATATATATACACACACATATATACTTACACACACACACACACACACACACACACACACACACACACACACAGAGGGTCTCACTATGGAGCCCTGGCTAGCCTAGAACTGGCTATGTAGGCCAGGCTGCCAGTGAATGTAGAGATCCTTCTGCCTCTGCCTCTGCCTCTGAGTACTGGTAAGCACCATCATTCCTGGCTCAAAAACAGAATCTTTAAATCCCAGGAGTCTGGCCCTCACAGGGAGTCTGCAGCTAAACCTTTTGTGGCTAAAATATCTTGTCTTGCAGTATGAACAATTTCTCTTTGTCTTTTTAGTTCATTTACATATCGTGAACTTAAAAAATAGCAACTATGAATTTTTTGAAAGCTCACGTGAATTTTAAAAACCATCCCTGAGTGTAGGTAACAAGTCGTTTATTGTTTTTACATTACTTATCTTAATGTTACTTTTTTCTTCCCAAGGGATTGAATTTAAGGTTTTGTATTTTTTTTCTTTTTCTTTTTGATAATTAACAAGGACTTTAACACTTGTTTTGTCTAATAAGAAAGGGCAAGACGCTAGACATGCTTGAGTAGGTACTACCCGAAGGGCAGAGCGGCCCTCATCTGTAATCCCAGGACTTGAGAGATGGATGAGGTCAAGAAGTTGGGTTCAGTTTGCTACATAGTAAGTTTCGGGCCACCGTGGCCTAGAAAAGAACATTCCATCTAGCACTGAAAGCATCTTCACACTGACAATTTTACTTTAGCAACGAGAAAGAATTTTTGGTAGCATATTACTTAATGTGGTGGTTAAGAGTATGTATTCAAATAACCAGATTGTTAGGTCGGGTACTTCGGGCTCCGAAGTAAAGCACTAGACTAGCATTACTGTATGAGGCCTGGCCTCTACCCCTAGTCCAAAGGAGAGGAGAAAAAGAGACCAAATTCTCTGGGTTCACATTCTTGCTTAATGTGACCATATCAACTTACAATTTGGCTGTGACTCATTCAGTTTTCCCACTAAAACCCAGGGAATAGTATTATCTTTAAAATGAAACAGGAGATTAAGTGAGCTAATATGTAAAAGGCACTCATGCCAGTGAATTTTCAATCCCGGAGCCAAGAAACGAGAATGGGGAGCAAGCAACGGTTCATTCCATTCTCACAACATCCTTATGCAGAAGGCAAAGCTTGTGTCTGGGTTTTTCACAGAAATCCTGGCACTTCGGCCAGGGAGCTGAGGGGAGCAGGGTTCAGCCCCACCGATCGACTTGCGCTCCAGCTCTGTGGGGGCCCGCAGCGGATACGTCGTCGTCCAGCTAGAGGGGTCGCCTCCCGCGTCCGCGGCACCCACCGAGGGCTTAAGGCGCACAGAAGTAAAAGGCTTCCTGACCAGCCTGCACCTCCGCCCCACGATCTCACTGCAGACTCACGACACAGATATTTATTTACATAGGCTTTACTCGGGCCTGGGCCGGGGAAAACGCTACAGAGACCCGGAGTCCGCCTAGATCCAGAGCTAGAGAGGTGCCAAAGGGCGGACACTCAAGTCCAAGGACAGACACTTCCTTCCATCCGTCCTCTCGCCTTCCGGTCTTCGCCGAGGCCCCGCCCCTTGGGGGGAGGTCTGAGCTGTGCCGTAAAGTAAGGCGCACACTATGCCGCCCATCATCCCGCCCCCATCTTTACGGCAGTCCGCATTTCATGCCTCCAATATGGCGTCCCCCATGTAGGCACTGGCTGTGGTTTCCACGGCAGGTGGCTAGTGTAGTTCTGAGCAGCAGCTGGGGTTACGCTAGACTGCGCTGCGGAAGCAGCAAAGTTTATTCCTGGTTACGGCTCCAGGAAAGCCACACTTCTCTGAGGGTTTGGAATCTCCGTTTCCTTTTAGATTCTGAAAGTTTCTCCTCAGCCCTTGTTTGTTTCCCGTGTCATTTCTGGACACCTTGCTCAGGTCCCTGACCCTCTCAGACTCAAACTATGAGCCTCCGGCAGCTGCTGTTGCGCTTGTCCGGTTATCTCGGGGCTTCTGGTCCCCCAAATCGCCAGTGGTGGTGCTTCCGATCCCTCGACACCATCTCCTCGGTAGGCTCCTGGCGTGGTCGGTCCTCCAGGTCTCCAGCCCATTGGAACCAAGTGGTGTCAGAGGCAGAGAAGATCGTGGGCTATCCCGCATCCTTCATGAGCCTCCGCTGCCTGCTGAGCGACGAGCTCAGCAACATCGCTATGCAGGTGCGGAAGCTGGTGGGGACTCAGCACCCTCTGCTTACCACTGCCAGGTGAGCCACCCCCTTCCCAATGACCCAGCGGACCCACTCCTCTTTTTTTTTTTTTTTTCTTTTTAAAAAGTTATTCTGGTTAGGACACTCATGCTAACTCTGGGTCTGGCCAGTTCTTTTATCCCTTCTTTCGTTTGATCGTTGAAGACATTCTTCGGTGTCCCTTTAACATTCTTCTACTTGGCTCAGCTAAGTGGATAAATGGTTTTCTTAAAAGAAAAACTTGAATGTTTTTGTACAGTTTCGCTTAACAGAGATGCAGATGCTTCGTGATTGGTGAAGACGTCAGAGATGTATATTTATTTAGTCACATTCAAGAAGTGGTATTTTAAAAATGGAATAGAGCCAGGCAGTGGTGGCGGGTGTCTTTAATCCCAACACTTGGAAGGCAAAGGCAGTCTGATGTCTGAGTTCGAGGCTAGCCTGGTCTACAGCACAAGTTAAATTGTTCACCTACAGAAAGATTAAGACAAGTGAGACAGACAGAATAGGCAGTTTTTAACAAATATCCAGGTATTGGACTATCCAGGGCGAAGTCAGTACTCAGGCTTTTACCATTTAATGCCAGACTAGTGGTAAACTTACCATTAGGGTTAAAAAAAATTACCACTTAAAAAACGACTCATACCTCATGTTTTGTATTATTTCAAGCACACAGAAAAGTTACTAGAATAAAAATAGTACAAAGAGGATTGAGGAGCTCTCTTTGGGTAAAGTACTTGTTGAACAAGTACGGCGACCTAGTTTAGATCCCCACAACCTTGTACAAAGGCTGGAGCTTTGTAATCCCAGCACTGAGGATGAAGAAACTGAAGATCCCTGTAGCTTGCTGGACATTTAGTCTAGCTAAACCAGCAGATTCCAGGCTAAACAAGAAACTCTCAAACTCAACAGTGAAAAAGCAAACAAGAGTTAGACAAAACGATGGCAGGTAGGCTTATGAATGTTCAAAACAATTAGCCCTAGGAGAAATGCAGATTTACATTACTATGAGATCTGTCACAAAGGTATGAGGAGGAATGAAATACAGATTTACAGTCGGACATCCTGGTGAAGAAACAGAAAAACTAGATTTGTCATGTATGTAAATCTTATGGCCAATCTGGAAGATGGAAATTTCTTATAAAATTAAATTGACTACAATTATATTATACGTCTTGTCATCATACTCATAAACATTTATCCTAAAGAAAAAAAAGCTTGTCTATATCAAAATCTATACAGGGATGTTTATAATATTGAAAAGTGGCTGTAAGTTTGCCAAAGTCTTGACAGCAAAGTGTTGATAATGAAAAGGAAGATCCTCAGCATGGGTATTTGTGTTAGACCAACCCAAACCTCATTTATTGGTCATTGGTTGATCAAACTGTGATACATACATAACCATAAAATTCTATTTGATGGAGCTGAAAAGATGTCTCCGTCATTAAATTGCCTACCGTGCAAGCTTGAGGGCCTGAGTTTAGATTCCAGGTACCAACAAAAAAACTGGGCACTGAGAAAGAGTGCAAGTAGATGCAGGTAGATTCTGTAACCTAAGTGTTGGTGTGCAGTATGGAGACAGGCTGTCCCTTTGAGCCCAGTGACCAGCCAGCCTACATAATTAGTGAATTCAATGAGAGACCTTGTCTCAAAATATAAGGTGGAGCAAGATAAGGAAGACACTTCCACCTCTTGCCTCGTGTATACACACCTATTACAACCTGTATTTGCCCTCGTCAATACAAACACAATTTGATTTAAAAAAAAAAAGGAAGAAGAAGAATATTGATATCACTGCATACAACTGAATGAATCCCACAGAGGTTATGCAAAGTAAAGAGTTTTAATCCTTCAAAAAATTAGGAGTTACCGTGTGAGAGCCAGGTGGTGGTGGCGCACGCCTGTAATCCCAGCACTTGGGAGGCAGAGGCAGGCGGATTTCTGAGTTCAAGGCCAGCCTGGTCTACAGAGTGAGTTCCAGGACAGCCAGGGCTATACAGAGAAACTCTGTCTCAAAAAACAACAAAACAAAAAAAAAACAAAAAAAAAACCCAAAAACAGAGTTACCATGTGACTCAGCCATTCTATCTCTAAATATATTTCCAAAAGAATTGAAAACAGTCTCAGATATTTATATATCTATGTTTCTAATATTTACAATAGGCAGAAGGTGGAAGCAGATCTTGTGCTCACCAGTGGGGAAATCTATCAATGAAGTGTGGTCTACGCATACATTGGAATGGTTTTCAACTGTAAAAAAAACAAAACAAAACAAAAAAACTGGCATGTTAACAACAGAGATGAATCTTGAAAATATATGGTAAATGAAGTGAGCAAGTCATTAAAATGCAAAACATCAACAAAAACACATACAGAGTGATTCTACTTACTTGAGCTTTCCAAGTAGTCAAACTCAGAGAAAAAGGGTAGAAACTGAAGAGCAGGCATGCTAGCACTTCTGAATTATAGACTTCATAATGGTGGTCAGGTTGAGCATTTCATCAGTGCATGTTAAGGCTTTTTTTTTTTTTTTTTTTTTTTTTTTGAGACAGGGTCTCACTGTAATTCTGACTGCCCTAGAACTCTTAGTGATCCTTTCCTGCCTTGCTTTCTGAATGCTGGGATTAAAGCTTACTAACACAAGTTTTTTAAGAATTCAGTTTTCAGTTTCATGTGTTTATATTATATATAATTCCATTTATACAATGTGATTTATTATTACTACTTTTCTATTATTATTTATTTATCTTCTTCAGTTTGACACAAGCTGAAGTCATCTGGAAAGAGAACTGTAGAGAGAATTTCTACCTGTCAATAAAAGAGTCGGGCAATGGCCAATGAGCTGAGACGGGAAATAGGAGATGGGACACTGGCAGGAAGAGAGGATTCTGGGAATAGTAAGAGATAAAAGAGAGACACGGGGAGAGATGGGAGAGATGAGCTGAGAGAGATGAAAAGGGAGACAGACCAAGGAGACAGACATAAACCAGCAGATAGATGAACTCAGAGAGACGCCAAGGAGACAGGAAGGAAGAAGTGGCCTGGGACTGAAGGAGAGGTAACTAACCAAGTGGTAGACAGAGAGTTTGAATGGGTTTGATCAGAGCTAGTCAGGGAATGAGCCAAAGCTATGGCCTATGCATGAAATAATAACTGGTCTCAGAGTTGTCATCCCAGGAACAGGACTGGGAAGGAAAAATGAATATAATATTTTTACAGAGAACCTCAGTTGAAAAAATACTTTATCAGGTTGGCTTGAAGGCAGACTGTGGCATATTTCCTTAATGATTAATGATGGATGTGGGATGGCCCAGCCTACTGGGAGGGCCAACACCGTGGGCTGGTGCTTCTTGGTTGTGTAAGAAAGAAGGCTGAGCAAACCATTGGCAAGAAGCCAGTAAGCATCTGCCTTCCATGGTCTCTGTATAAGCTCCTGCCTCCAGGTTCCTTCCTTGGCTTCCCTCAGTGTGATCATGACTGGGATATGTAAACAAAATGAACCATTTCCTCAGTAAGTTGCTTTTGGTCAGCATTCTGTCACAGCAATAGGAGCCAAACTGAGACCAGTAACATTTATATAATTTTTAAAATGTGGAAAACTGCAGAGCTGGAGAACAGAGAAGTGATTTCTAGTTAGGTGACAGTCTGGGAAGCAGGGAGGAGCAAAACCTATGAGGCAGTGTCCCTTGCTGATGGAAGTGTAGCGGCTTGTGATGATGATTCCATGAGTCTAGACAAGGGCTAAAGCTGCAGGAAACTGAATACGAGATTGAAAAACTGCTGGACTTGGAAATAGAATAAGGTTGACTTGTGGGTAGGATTTTAGAATTATGCTATAAGTAAAATTTTGTCACAGTGGAGCGAAGCTGGGTCCAAGGTCCAGAGAATTCTATCCTAGTTTTGCAATGTATCGTCTGTAATTATTTCAATATCTTAAAAAAAAAAACCTTAGAGATACATTGTAGACATTTTCATTCCCAATCTAGGGTTTCTACCCCACCTTGATCATTCAGTTCCTGGATAAAAGACACACAATTTTTATTATATACAATAAGCCTTAAATTACTAGAAAAATCTTTAAATGCCTCATTCTGTGAATCTCTGAGGTTTGAAGACCATCTATCTATTCAGAGCATATCTGAACAAGCAAATGTTGCCTGTTTCCAGCTTCTATTATCTGTGCAACCCAGGATGTATATTTCTGTGATAATACAGGCTAGTATCTGACGACACCATAAGCTTGACTGACTGAATGTTAACATGCATTACTAATTATCCTAAACAGTTTATAATAGTACCTATTAAAAGGAATGAGATTAAACCTTGTATTTTTAAATGAGTTGCATATGTACAATGCCCATCTGTGGTAGTTTGAATATACTTGGCCCAGGGAGTGGCACTATTTGGAGGTGTGGCCTTGTTGAAGGAAGTGTGTCACTGTGGGTGTGGACTTTAAGACCCTAGCTGCCTGGAACCCAGTTTTCTCTTAGTGACCTTCAGAAAATGTAGAACTCTCAGCTCCTCCTGCACCATGCCTGCCTGGATGCTGCCATGCTCCTGTCTTGATGATAATGGACTGAACCTCTGAACCTGTAAGCCAGCCCCAATTAAATGTTGTCCTTATAAGAGTCGTGTTGGTCATGGTGTCTGTTCACAGCAGTAAAACCCTAACTAAGACACTATCTAAGAGTAACAAAAGTAATCTTAAATTTTGTATCAATGTACAAAGATTTATAAAAATGAAAACCTTAAACCTGTATCAGTATACAAAAATCTGTATCAGTGTAAGAAAATATAACCTCAATTCTGTATCAAAGTATAAAGATCTCTATCAATGTAAGATTATGGCTATAAAATGCTTTTGTTCATGAGTAGATTTTAAAATTCATATTTGTCTAATTTCTTATAATATTACTATATCCCCCCTTTTTCTTTTCAACACCCTTCTCTTTACCTAAGAAAGAAGGATAGAGAAGAGGAAAGGAAAGCTAGAAATCCCTGAGTCTAAGTTCCCTATTTAGTCTCTTCCTCATCCAAAATGAAAACTATTTGTAAATTATCCCTTAAGATGACAACATAAGTATAATTTATAAAGTAACCAAAACCATCCACCCCATTTTAAGAGATTGGGACATCAGGCTTCTTATAATTGCTTCCTGTTTAATTGGGGCAAAGAATTCCTATTTGGGGGCCTAAAAGGAAATTGGAAAAATGGTTAAGTCAAAATAAAGCTAGCTGGCACCATTAGTTGCCCAGTCTTTATGTGTTGAGAAAGTTCAGGGCTTAACTGAAGTCCTAACTGGAACAATCTAAAAGGCTGGGTGAACCGAGGTCATTGGGGATTAGTAGTCTTTCCTGAAGCTGCTCTAGAAGCAGGTCTCTGGAAACAGCATCAGTTGAGACAAGACCAGGTAGGGAGCTGGAACAGCTGGTCATTTCAGCATCCCTGAGGGTGAATCTTGTCAGGGCTACTGCCTTCTTGGTGTTTTATTCTCTAGTATATAAACCTTACAACCCAATATCTAGTTCTATAAATGTATTTGAATGGAATGTGCAAGGTGCACAGATCAGTTAAGGATGAATTTTTCTCCTTGTTTGAGCAGATGAAAGACAGCTATATTTTTTATAAGTTAGTTTGATTAATAACCAAATTGTAATAAATCTTCATTCATGCCATATGAAAGGATGGCATGATGAATTTTAAGGACTCTATTCCCATCAAGATTCATTGGCTATGTATAGCTGAAGTTCTGGCTAGAGACATTTTTATGTCTTAGCCAGTTTCAGGTTTGTTCCCATGTAGAGAGATCGGAAAATTATGTTACCTGTCCTGTTCAGTCTTCTTGGTTTTTCCTTCCTGACTGCAGCCTAGATCTTCAGGGGGGTCTTCCTATCAAATCTGATCCTTATTACTTTGGAAAGAGTCTAAGGCCCTTTTTTTTTCCATTCCTGTTAACATAAATACAGAGCCCCTCTCCAAAAATACTATGTCCTTGGTACAGCAACCTGAAGTCATTTAAAGTATAGACTGATTCAGTTTTGTAGCTTCTTTTTTATTTAGGTCGGCTCTACTTTGACCTCTCTCATAGAGAATTTGTAACACAATTATAACCACCAAACTTATAACCACCTTTATTTTGATAATTAAAACTATATAAAGCAATTAAAACAATTATTATTATTTATTAAGATACCTCCATATAGAGTTGTTTCAATTGTGGCAAGCTAGCCACTGAGCAAGAAATGCCCTAACTATCTGCAGACAAACTACTGTCCAAAAAGGACAAATGGATGCAGGATAGTTTACTGCTAAGCATTGGCAAGACAGGGTAAGATAGTCAGTCCTTCATAATTCCTGCTTCACCTAGAGTCTGTCAGATGTTCTGGGCCAGAAGACCCAGATAGATGCTCCAGTGTGATAAGGAATATTGGAGACTGTCCAGGCAGTAAGCTATCTCTGTCATCTCTTTGATTTTTTGGAAGCTGTATTCCTATGCTTCCTGCATACCTAAATAATATTTATTCCTTCTCAAATCTCTGATGGTGTTGAAGACTAGATGGTTATAGTCTCACAATTAAACTTAAGTTGTTTAGCATTAAAGAAGGTGTTCTAGATCTAAAAAGATGGGTTTTGGATGTAATACAAGTTAAAATCAAAGATAATTGACGTGCAGAATTGTAAACTCATTAAGTTAGGATAGATGATTAAGTACTTTACCTAAATTGCCAAATAAATGGAATGGATTTTATAAATGTATATCATACCGTATAATTTTCGAGACTATTATAATTATATTCAATTTATATATGAAAGAAAAGGAACCTTTTATTGGACTAAAAAGGGGAATTGTTGAAGTTTGGTCTTTTGCTGTGTCTTGTAATGCTAAGTGTGGGGCCCCCAAGATGTGGTTACCCCAGAGATCAAGAGAGTCTGCATGTAGACACAAATCATCTATGTGACCTTGCCCCCAAGTTATTTCTGACTGATGAATAAAGATGCTGACAGCTAATAGCTGGGCAGAAGAGACATAGGTGGGTATTGGGGTTCCTGGGTCTGGGGGCCTGGGGACATGGGGGCCTAAGGGAGAACCACGAGGGAGACAAGAAGGTGAGGATGATGAGAAAGTCTCTATGAGTTAGGAGCCAAGAAAACATGGCCCTGAAAGCTGGGTAATTGGACTTAAGAGCAGCTCAGATGAAACATAGTAAGTAAACATAGTAACTCAGGGTTATCGATAGGAAATAGATTTTAATAGCATAGAATGTAGATATTTGCCCAGCTCTAGTGCTGATTAAGGCTTATTGTAAATAGGAAGGTTGTGTGTGTGTCTTTTATCCAGGAACTAAATGGTCAGAAGTGGGGTAGAAACCCCTGATTGGGATTAACTATTTCTACAGTACATCACTTCAAATCAAGGCATAGTGGGGACAGGAGAAGACTGAGGGAAAGGAAGAGAAGGGGAGAGTGGGAAGGCTTAGGAGATGGCTGACTCATGTCTCTAACCTCAGTTCTGAAAGCACACAGCATGTGAGCCTAGGCACCTCATCTCATCAGTGAGGTAAACGCTTCCCAGGTGATCTCCAATGGTATGGCCACCTCTCAACTGTCTGGAAAGAATTCTGGACCTGGATCTGGCTTGTAAGAAAGCCCTTCTCAGTGAAAAAATTTGAATACAGTAATGCAATGAAAATACAGTTCTTTCCCACAACTTAAAAATCTTAAAAGCTTAGAAAACCATGTATTTTCAGATTCATAACCTCACCTTAAAGGATGTGAGACTTTTCAGCTTGTATTCATCCCTGTGAGCATGAATATTCATTCTGTTGCAAAAATATTAGTCTTTGAATACAAGATCAGTTTAGTTCTTGCCTGAATGTAGGATTAATGCAGTTCTCTAAAATCAGGAAAGAGTTATATTCCGAAAGATACTTGTTTCAGGGGTGTGGTGGTTTGAATAAAGATGGCCCCCCATAGGCTATGTTAATACTTGTCATCAGAGAGTGGCACTATTTGAGAAGCATTATAAGGATCAGGAGGCGTGGCCTTGGAGGAGATGTGGCCTTGTTGGAGTAGGTGTAGCCTTGTTGGAGAAAGTGTGGCCTTATTGGAGGAAGTGTATCACTGGAAGTGGGCTTGTAGGTTTCAAAGCCCATGCCAGGCTCAGTCTCTGTCTCTGTCTGTCTGTCTGTCTGTCTGTCTGTCTCCCTGCACATCAGGATATAGCTCTGAGCTACTGCTCCATTGTCATGAGTGTTGCCATGCTCCCCTCAATGGTGAAAGTAGACCAAACCCCAGAAACTGTAGCAAGCCCCCAGTTAAATGTTTTCTTTTATAAGACTTACCTTGGTCATGGTGTCTCTTTACAGTGGTAAAACAGTGACTAAGACAAGGGGCTTTGGATGAGGGCCTGTGACCTGTCCAAGCTGGACAGTGGTCTATGGGAATGCCTAGGTGGATTGTTAGTGTGGGAGAAACTAAATGTAGTCACAGTGAGTTGGTCTCTCCTCCTGCCAGCACAGCTGTGCCCTGTGGTTTCATGGCTACCTGTCTATTCAGTTCAGTACCTACTTGTGCATAGTACATGTTTTAATCATTTATATTTCTTTGTCAATCATTCATATTTAAGTAGTTTTAGCTTTTGTAAGTTTACTTGGTATACTATTGTGTTAGTTTTTATTGTCAAGTTGACACAAGCTGGAGTCACTGGGACAGAGGGAGCTTCAATTGAAGAATTGCTTTGATCAGATTGGCCTGCGGTCATTCACTGATTGATGATTCATGTGGGAGAGCCCAGTATTCTGGACATCTCAGCACCCTCAGTCACATGGACCTGGGCTGTATAAGCAAGTTAGCAGAGCCTGGTATGTCTTTAATCCCAGTGCTCAGGAGGCACAGATAGGCAGATCTCTGTGAGTCAAAGCCATCCTAGTCTACAGAGTGAGTTCCAGAGCAGCCAGGGCTACATAGTGAGATTCTGACTCAAACAAGAAGAAAAGCAAGCAAGCAAGCAAGCAAGCAAGCAAGCAAGCAAGCAAGCAAGCTAGAAGAGAACCAGCCCGTAAGCAAGCCAGTAAGTGGCATTTCTCCATGGTCTCTGCTTCAGTTCCTCCCTCAGTTTCCTTTAGCAATTAACCTGGAAGTATCAAAGGAAATAAACCTGATTATTTCCAAGTTGTTTTTGGTCATGGTCTTCATCACAGTGAAAGAAAATCAAACTAGAGCAACTGGCTGCTCTAGACAAATACTAGAGAATGCTTCTAAGACCTTACAGGCAGTACTCGGTTGTCTAAAAGATGGCACAGATGCCTCTTGCTGTGTAATTGCTCAAAGTGTCAGTCAGTGCAGCTGACTTCTTCCAGTGGTGTGGCCCTATTTTCTTTCATTTTTCTAGACAGATTGAGCTTTTAGGATTAAACATTTGTTTTTAGGATTAAAATTTGTTTAAATACTTTGTGGTTTTGTTTTTGCCTCCAAATGCTCTCTGATTTAGATTCAGATAGGTGGGATTCAGAAGTAGTCAGTTACAGGAGATAAAGTACGGCTTTAGTCTCTTCTCTTAGGGGGCAGTGATTGCTTAGAAGAGACCACATGTTCCACTCTAGTTACTTGGCTATCTAGAGAAACTGTTAGGTTTTTCTGTTTGTTTGTTTTTAATATGGTGGAATTCATTAGAGTTCTTTCAATTTGTTATTAGAAATTTAATTTTAGTCACCCATGTTTATGAAAGGCCCTTTCTAGTTTCAGTTCTGTAATTACTGACTAAAAACCTGTGTTTCTTACAAAGAACTTTTTCTTGGATGACTAGGAGAAAATTATAAATTTTAATTCATTCCACAAATATTTGAGGTATTCTGGGCATGGGGTGTAAAACATGAATAAGATACAGTTTGTTGCCGTCCAAGAATTCATGAGAGGCAGTGCAGTGAGCGGAGCTCTGAACTCAGACTGGCTTCACATTCTGGTCCTGCAGACCACTGTGGTCTTAGGCAGCTTACCTCTGCTCCCCGTGCCCTAGCCGCCTCCTCTGTAAGTCAGGATGAGTGCTACTTAAGTCGTGCTTTATGAGATTGAAGGAGTAGATCACACAGCAGATCTCCAAAGGGTAGCCTTTGTCATTACTATTAGAAATATGTTCTAGCAAGAACATAAGCCAAGCTTCAGAGTGCCTGGAGAGCAAAGTAGCCCATGTGACCCTGAAAAGGGATTTTTTAAGCTAGTTAAATAATATAACAGGAAGCCTTAATTCACTAATACAAATAGTTAAGAATAACAGGTCAGCTAGCTTGCTAACCCAAGGCTGTCACAGGGGATGCAGAGCTAGAGAAACAAAGGTCAATTGAGTGTTCCTGGAATCTGTTCTCATAGAGTCTGACTTAGCCTTCTCTAGAAAAACTTCCACCAGAGGTCCCAAGGACTTGCGAATTAAATTCAGCCAGATGGTCTGTTGGCTCAGATAAGCATTCACACTGGGTCCCAAGGCCACAGGGACCAGAGACTGTTCTCGTGAGATCTGCTTACACATATTACAGACATTTGAAACAGCCAATTGTGTGTGATTACCCACAACCCTCTCCCTCCCCCCCAGCCTTTGCCTATATAAACCCTAAGCTATTAGGTCTCAGGGTCGATAACCCCTACCTCCTGCGTGAGGCACGTATCGACCCTAAGCTTCGTATATTAAAAAGGACCTGACTCATGTAATTACAGCAAGAGGTCTCTGGAGTGTCTTTGGGGTCACGTCCTTCCTGGGTCCCCTTGGAAGAGTCTTTCAACCCAGCATGCTAGACACACGGAGAAAACATCTCTCCGGGGATCTGGAAGGTTTCTAAAGGTAAAGTGGCCTCTAGGTTGACTTGTGTTGGATGAGAAGGAAATGGCTGAAGCAGGATGTGAAAGACATGAGAATTGCTTGGCAAAGTCTAGGAGGGTCTGCAGTGGTACAGGGTGAACATGGGATGGGATGAACGGAAGAAGAGGCAGTGTGTGCTGCGCCCATGATGGAGGAAGTGATGACAGACTTGCTCCTCTACTGTCACTAACCAGAAACAAGGTGGAGCACAGACAACAACAAATCTCATATGTTAGATTCAGATGCTGGAGTGAAAGCCTGTTAGCTCAGAGAGGCAGAGAAAGCCCCCAGCTGACCTTCTCCCTCAGCCAATGTCCCAGAAGGAAATACTCTTTCTCCATGATGTTTCAGAACCCACCTCCAGCTGAGTGTCCCTCCCTTCTACTTCCTGCGCATGTCTCTATCCATCCCCCTGCCTTCCTCTTACTCTTTGTTTTTTCCCGCGTTCACTCCCTGTCAATGGTTGCTTGTTCCACCTCTTCACCTATGGCTGACTTTATTTAACCCTGTTTTAAATACACAGAAAGCTCTTGGATTAAAGCTGTACACTAGAGCCAAGTCATACCACAACTAGAAACAGGTTTTTCCAGTAAATACGACCATCTTGGGGTCCATAGTATGATCACATATCCTGCAGCACTGTATTTCATTCTTTATTACTAAAGACTCTTGTTTGTAGCTTCTCTGAGGTTTTCTATAGCTATTATAAACATCATGACCGGGGCTGGTGAGATGGCTCAGTGGTTAAGTGTACTGACTGGTCTTTCGGAGGTCATGAGTTCAAATCCCAGCAACCACATGGTAGCTCACAACCATCTGTAATGAGATCTGATGCCCTCTTATGGGGTGTCTGAAGACAGCTACAGTGTATTTACATGCAATAAATAAATTTAAAAAAAAAAAACATCATGACCAAAAGCAAGGTGGGGAGGAAAGGCTTTATTTCATCTTACAGGTTATAGTCTGTCAGTGAAAGAGACTGAAACTCAAGGCAGGACCTAAATCAGAAGTCATGAGGAGTGCTTCTTACTGGCCTGCTCCTTATAGCTTGTTTGTGTTTTTCTTTTTTAATTTTTTAGAGATAAGGCATCACTGTGTGGCCAGTTTTGAAATCATAGAAATCTGCTTGAAAAGTGTGGGACTTCTCAGTTGAGATACTTCTTCTCAGATTGACAGAAAAACACTGGGGACAGGCTTGTGCACTGCAAATAGAAACCGGTTTCTTTACCTATATGCATATATGAAGATGGAGACTGTCTCCAGTTTTTGGCTACTTTCAATGAAGGATCTGTGAACCAAATAAAGTTGATCTAAGAGACAAAGAAAAAGTTGGGGCCAGAGTTTGAGGTGATCTTTTAATATTGCCCTAAGAAGATGTTGTCTTCTCCCACTGACAATAAGAGACATATGACCAGGTGAGCCTTTTAAAAGCTGGCTTTGGCAGGTAGAGAGATCATGAATTGTAGAAAAGATAAGCTAGGTGCAGGAAGACGTGGGAGAAGACTGCTAGAGTTCATTTATTTCTTCTTTAGCTGCTAACTAAATGTGTCCCCTAATGGCCAGGTTCTGTGCTTATCACAGAGAATATAAAACCCACCAGACATTGTTAGTCACTTTGCCCTACTCCTCAACAAGATAAATAAGAGACATATAAAGCTATCAGTGCAACATGATACTACATGTTTGTTATGATTACCATGTTTAAAAATTAAATGGTTTTTAATTTAAAAAGGAAGAGTGGTTCTGGAGTCCAGGGTATTGAATTGAGAAGCCACAGTTACTCCTGAGTATTGACACTGAGATGCTCCTGGGGCCTTAAAGATGGGGATGGGATATGAATGTAGGCAGCAGTTGTGAATTAAGAGGGAAGAATGGGTCCCAAGTACTTGTGTGGAGTGGGGCTGAGAGAACTGGATTGTAGAGAACCAGTCTCAAGGAAGCTGAGCACCTGGGGTCGAGACAGCAGGGCTGCTTGCACAGGGGCGTTTGGAGAGCACAGGAAGAAGGCTGTCTAGTTAGTCAAGGATTTGAGGCACAAAGAGATATCCAGCTAGAAGTGGATCATGCACTGCTAAGGAAGGTGGGCAGAGCTGGTGTTGGAAGTACTCAGCCCAGGTAAGACTGAAAGCCACAGGGTTTCTGGTCCCTCACGGATAGTGTACAGAATTTTGTCAGCATCGTTTACAAGCAGTGAAACCGATTAGGGATTAATTGAGCAAGGAGGAGCCTCTCACAGGGATGGAGATGTGGCAGGGAAGTCAGGCAGTGAGAAGACAGCCTCTACTGGACTGCACTGTCAGCTTTGACTGTGGCTGGAGTTAATCTTTGGATGAATCCTCTAGCTTTGGAGTCCCGTGGGAGACAGTCTGGCCTTTCTTGCATCATAAACTTAATCCAAATGAGTTTCCTTGCGTGCCAGCAGTGACCATGACGGCCCTGAATAAATCTTGGGCACCCCTTGGTCAGTTGGGCAATAAGTTGGTATATAGACATATAGATAAATACATATATTTCATAGAGTAGGAGAAAGCAATGTCCTTAAAGGAGAAATGAAATATTGCAAGAGAAAAGGAAGCATGTCCTTTGCCTGAATTTTCTGTGCCCCACTTTTTTATTGTGCAGATTATTGAAAAGATGCCCACCTAAGCAGATGTAGTTAGTCTTCTATATTGCCACTAAAGAGGTAGCTTACTATTACCAGACTTACGACCACTGAGTGCTATCTGATCTTCTGACTATATTGGGCCTCCCTCGCCTTACATGTTGTTTAGACTGGGTGAAACCGTAGCTTGCCCAACTAATGTTGTGCCCATCAAGACAGAGAACAGAGCAGGGCAAAGAATCACCACGAGGCCTTGACACAAAAGCAGTGGCTGGCGCCTGCCTGTTCAGCGTTCCCTTTGTCTTCTCACTAGCATTTAACTCAGGACACCACTGCCTCCCAGCCCAGGGACTGTAGTTCTTGACCTTCCTTGTCACCAGGAGTGGCCATGTGTTTAACTTTTAGCAAAATAAAATAAAGAAAGAAAGAAAGAAAAAATTGTAGAAATACTCAAAAGGAGTTGGGGGCTCTGTCCTGCTCCCCCAACCTCTTCTTTCATCCTGCTGCTGTGAATACTGACGTGGTAGCTGGGCGGCTGGAAGTAAGTTTTGAGTACAGCGCCTTGTGAATGGATTATAGGAAGCATCCTTGCAGTTTCCACATAGTTCTGCTGACCTCTCTTCAGCCTGCTTTTACGTGAAAAAGAGACGATTTCTTACTGCTCGTACTGGTAGTTGGAATTTCAGGTTACATATAGTAATGCGAGGATCTTGGGTTATACCTGCAAATGGCCATGACCTCAGCTAGCTAGGATTCTTTGTTTGGTGGGTTGATTCTTAGCCAAATCGTGAAAGGTTTAATCATATATGACCTGTCCCAAAAGTAGCCCAATTTTCCAACAGGGTGGTTCCCTGTGGGAGCCCAGCCCATGTGGTTATGGGCTGTTTTACCATAATGTGAGCTAGTTGCTTCAGGAAGACAGGGAGAATGCATGTTTAAGAACACAGAAGAAGTCCTTGATTACCAACTAATCACGGTCTTATTCACTTGAGGTGCTGCTGAGTTGGGTATCATGTGAACACACAAGTAAATTCATAGGTATTAGTATCAGAATAACAAAGAAATCACATATAAACATAGAATAAATGCCTCTTCTAAGGAGTCTGACGAATTGCAAACATCTCTGTTGTGAGGAGCCACCAGAGTCTGCCTCTTTGAGTAAATGGCTCATCTGGAGGACTTTACATTTTGAGGATTCTTAGCAGTGATGCCACCAAGTTAGCCTTCCCACCCTGTCAGAATTGCCACACTGAAAATAGCCATTTTGTCTCTTGCAGTGAGGTAGTTTTATGATCACATGGAAAACAGATATTTTCAGGTGCTGTACCCTCTGCTTGGGTCTGTCTGTAATTAGGGGCCATTTGATTCCTTCCAAGCTTGGTGCTCATAGGGCTGTAGGGACAGGGACAGCAAGAAGGCTGCAACAGGACACACAGGAGAGACGTTGCCAGCAATCTGATTTACCGCTCAGCCGTGCCTTGGGCACCCCTTTGGGCCTGCTAGAGTTTCGAATTAAATGCATCCAGCCAATCATAACTAATGATGAGCAGCTTAACTGTATGGTCACCTAATGTTCTAGTCAGTGTTCACTGGAGTCCAGCAGCAAGCCAAGAGCTGCCTCTCAAAAGGAAAGAGTTACTTTAGCTGCTTGCTAAAATGGCTGTTGGCTTTTACAAAACCTTAGAGGTCAGGCTGTTGTTTATTGAGGGTTTTACATGGGTGCATACATCATTTTATATCAGAACATTTTAAAAATGTTCTGTCCAATAAGAACTTGAAGGAAGGGGGAGTGTACAGACCCAGGGTGCTCCATTCAGAACCTGTCAGTGCCTTTTCGTCTAACAGTTCACTTTTCTACAGAGGAATATATGATAATCAGTGTCTTTGATGAGCATCTATTTTGTGCATTTTGATACCATAGTCCTCCCCCTGACTTAGAGAGCCACTGTAGGGATTCTGATGGTATATCGGGCCATCTGAGACATGGGATAACTGTGTAGGTTCTCAGAATGACTCCTGTGAGAGGGACTGACTCAGCACGTCCCTTACATCCTGCCCCACTTTCATATCCCTTCCTGATGACCTGCACTGCTAATGTTGTTAAAAGAATATTTTTGTTTATTCTTTGACAATTTCATACATGTATATAATATATCTTGATCAGATTCACCCAGCTTCTCCCAATTTTCCCATTTATTTATGTATATGTGTGGACATGCATATGCCACAGAATGTATATAGAGCTCAGAGGACTCTTTGACTTTCTCCTTCCACCATTTGTGTCCAGGAATTGAACTCAGGTCGTCAGACTTGGTGGTCAGTGCCTGTACCCACTGAGCCATTTAGATTGCCCATTAATAACTAAGTAAAAGAAAATACTTATTTTTATTTGATCTCTATGAGTGTTTTATATGCATGGATATGTACAACCTGTACGTGTGCATGCTGGTGGCTGTACAGGACAGAAAAGGATGTTGGATCCCTTAGAAGTGGGATTACTGACAGCAGTGAGCTACCATATGGGCGTTGATCTCTGAACCTGGGTCCTTTGCAAGAGGAATAAGTGCTCTTAACTACTGAACCATCTCTCCAGTCCCATGCTAATAACTTTTACTGGCCAGTGGATTATTAAGAAGGTCTCTGCAGGGAAAGGAACCAGGAAGACGTAAGAATGAAAACCCTGTTCAGATTGACTGTGTTGGCCTGGATCAAACCTTCTAGAGACTGATGTCAGACCGTTTATTGCCAACATATTTAAACCCAGTAGAATGTGGGAAAGTGTTTCTTGATGTAATACAATCCCTGGGGCACAAGAAAGCATAATTAAATCGAAACTCAACTCAGGGTAAATGTCATTTCTTTAAGACGGGTTCAGGGCGTAGGCACCTGTATTAGCTTAAGGGCCTAAGGAAGGTTCTGGCCTGATCTTGGTCGTAGACAGTGTAGAGATCATTCCAACTACTGGCCACCCCTGGTCCTAGTTGTGGAGCTTGGGTGAACCTCTGGCTGTATAAAGGTCATTTAGACTATTAGGTATTTCCAGTCCTGGTTGTGGGAGCTTGGGGAGCCCCTGGCTGTAAGGGTCATTTAGACCATTAGCCACTGCCAGTCCTGGTCAAAGGAGCTCGATGTGGCCTGACTCAACAGACAGCACAGATCACCAGGCTATTAATCACCTCCAATCTCCAGCCTTTTGGATTGAAGAATGGATTTTAAATCCATCCCTTTGAGAGGACAATCCTGTGTGCTTAATGTTCCTGGTTTCTCTGGAGATCTGTGAGCACAAGGATTATTATTTTTCTTTTGTTTTACTTTTTTTTTTTTGGTCAAGTTATGTTTCATTTGGGAAAAACACATGCTCTAGATCTAGATCTAGGTCGATCTAGATATATAGTATACAGTCTCTTGTTTATTTATGGAACTTCTTCGGGGTCTTGGGTTTGGGTGAGAGTTTTGGAAGTTCAAGATAGTTCACCAGGTCTTCGGTTGCTTTAGTTATATAAATCAAAACCAATTTTAGTGGGCTGCCTGTTGCTTGAGGTGCTATAATCCTTAAAGTAATTCTTTGTGTTTAGAATTTGACAAATTAGAATTCAGACATTTTTCTTATCTTGATCATTACTACTATAGTAACAATTGGTCTCCATTATTATTGTGTTGCATGATTATTTTTTTAAAAGATTTATTTATTTATTTATTGTATATGAGTACACTGAAGCTGTCTTCAGACACACCAGAAGAGAGCATCAGATCCCATTATAGATGGTTGTGGGCCACCATGTGGTTGCTGGGAATTGAACTCAGGACCTCTGGAAGAACAGTCAATGCTCTTAACTTCTGAGCCATCTCTCCAGCCCATATGATTGCTTCTTATTATTCCATAGGATTCAGAATCTTCTTCAAAAACACCTTGGAAGAGACGTAGCTTATGTAGTAGAGTGCTTGCCTGTCTAGCACGAACAAAGAAAAGAAAGCCCTGGTGTTTATTCGGGTTCATACCAGTACCATATGCAACTGGATATGATGGCACTTCATGATAATCCCAGCACTCAGATGATGGAGGCAGGAGGATCAGAAGTTCAAGATTATCCTCAGCTGTATATGAAGTTCAAGACTAGTGTGTGCCATGTTAGACCTGTATCAAAGCAAGCAAGCAAGCAAACAAACAAACAAACAAAAAGCATCCTAACAGCTCCTCAGTTGCAACAAACATTTATCTGTCCTTATGGTTCAAAGAAAAGTTCAAATAATGTTCTTCTAAAAATAGCCTGAGAAGAGGTTTCAAAATGGTGTGCTAACCCTCAGAGGCTACATTCTTAATGCAGGGTCCAGAAGCACAGCTGTCTTTTCTGCTGAAGCAACTAGGTTTGCTCCTCCTGTGACTCACTGCTGTTGTTGTCTCCCCAGACTTTCTATTGTCTTTTTCTATTTTTGTATACTGAAACTTCATTTTAACAAATAGTTAAAAACAGCTTTAAAAAGTACTATTCTTCCAGATTCTCCTTGGAATGTTATTTAATTGGGTTCAAAGTTTTACAGTTTTTAAAGCAAAATGAAATGGTTTTATTTCCAGCATTGTGAGCAGAGAGATAGAGTTAGTGAATGTTATGTTATTCTCTAGTGTTTTGAATTTGTCAAACATTGATAATTTCTATGAACATGGTATTGATAGTGTTTATAATATTATAAGGGATTTGTGACCTGGTTTTTGTCAGATTGTTAAAAATTACCAAGTCAAATTTATTCTTGGAATGAAAGTGCCTGTCTTAGGATTTGCATTTACTGTGAAGAGACACCATGACCAAGGCAACTATTACAAAGGCAAACATTTAATTGGGGCTGGCTTACAGGTTCAGAGGTTCAGTCCATTATCATCATGGCGGGAACATGGCAGCATCCAGACAGGCATGGTGCTGGAGGAGCTGAGAGTTCTACATCTTCATCTAAAGGAAGCCAGGAGCAGACCAAGCATCCTCAGACAGCCAGGAGGAGGGTCTCAAAGCCCACTCCCATAGTGACACACTTTTTCCAACAAAGCCACACCTCCTAATAGTGCCTCTCCCTGGGCCAAGGATATTCAGTCCACCACAGTGGCACTTTGGATCATTGTTGACTTTTTTAACTTCAGATGATCCCTCATTCTTTTCTCTCCTCATCTGTCTTTAGGCTCCCTCCCCATTATTAGCTAAGTCGTGATTCAAGATGTCACAGTAAGGACTGCTGTATGCCTTAGTTCCTCATCACTACTGAAGGACAGAGGAAGGACAGTTGCCCAGTTTGAAACCCAGGACTTATACATAAACCGTACCATTGGCACCTGGAGCTATAATCCAGTAATATGGCAGTATTTCTGGGGAGATATGAACCAAAATCTACTCATTCCAGAGAAGGAACTGACAACAAACCAAAGTGAGGATACCGCCAAAGCCCAGTTAGTGAACCAGTGCATTTATTGGGGTTATTGACGGGAGTATGGGTGAGGATTTACTCATGGGTGCAGACATGACTCAAAGACAGCTACATCACCAAAGCCCAACATAACATGGATGATGGCTCACAAATGCCAAAAACATGTAGCACTCTGTACAGCCAAAAGGCAGCTCAGTTGGAAAGTGTCCTTTCCAACCACTTACATATGCTTGGAGTGGGAGGAGGTCAGGTGAATCTGTCAGTTTCAGGAACATGTGGAGCACTTATTGAGTTGTTTCCTTCTGAGTTTGAAGGAGCCCCCCCCCCCCCAGGACGCAAGTCTCACCCGTATTGAGGACCTCTGTGTCCTAATGAGAGCTCCTCTAAGATGAACTGGGAGGAAACTGGTGAAGAACAGTGCACTGCCCTGCTCCATTTCATGGTCACTGCTTCTTTGCAATGGTGACAGTCCAGGTCCTTCTGCAGGGATTGCTGGGCTGTCTGCTGAAGAGGCCGCTGAGTGGACAGCCTCTCACTTCTTCATTTGACCTTGGTATCTTCTGATAGGGTCCTAATTCCTAAAGACATCCTGAAGGAGCATGCAGCTCCCATGACCCTTAGCCTGGGCTGCTTTATGCTGTTGTATGTTCAGAAGGAATACTGCTTGGTTTATAGTTTATATAGACTTTTATTAAAAGCATTTTATGTGTTCTTTTAAATTGTTTTCTCACATTTTTTTTAAAGGGATGACAACAGAGTATTCATGACATGATTTCATGAGTTCAAAGTGAGTGTATAAAAATTGGCAGTACTAGGCCTAACCTTTTAATCTAATGTTACAGATTCTTACAGTATTCCCTAGTCAGCCTAGAGGACACCGGGGATGGAGCTTTTCATTTTTCATGACTTTACTCATTCATTGGATGAATTTTTCTATATATTTAGTTGTGAATGTTTCTTAGAATAACAGCATCTTTAAATGCTTAATTTGTCAAGGTAGTATCTTTTGTCTCAAAGAGGATAACCTAGGAGCTTGATGGTTTAATTTCTCCCAAAATTATGTTTCTGGCCATCTGTGTCTATGACCCAGTGAGTTCCTGGTAGATGCTATCTTGCCACCTGTCCGATGCTTCTGCCCTGTTTATGTAGCACTGAGCTGGGAATGCAGACTGATTTTAATTTATGCTTGAAATTCTAACTAATTTAATTTTAATTTAATTATGGCAAATGTATACTATGTATAAAGAACACTGCGCTTTTGGGGGCGGGCCTGTATAATGCTATGATAAGATCGTGGCCTTGTGGCCCTATCCATCCTTAAATTGCCTACTTGTATAATCTGCAGAATCTTTGGGCCTCTGTCCTCACTTGTGGAAGGGATAATATTTATCCTGGCCTCACAGGATTGTAATCAGGATCACATTATAACATAATTATAAAAGCCTGGCTTTATGTGTTCAACAAATACAGCCACCATTATTAGCTATTATTTGTGTCTAATAATTTCTTTGTGGTCTTAGGCTAGTCAGCATCCTCTGACACTTTCCCTTGAAGGATAGTTTAGAACCCAGAGAAACAGTCTAGAAGAGAGTTTTCTGGAAGCTCTGCTGTGTTGTACAGACATGAGGTGGAGATGAGACTCTGACAGTAAGTACCAGAAATGGCGGCCGGGAAAGTCGCACAGCATCTGGAGAGTGGTGTTTGGGAAGCAGCAGGTCTGACTTCAGGTTTGGGAAGCTTCAGATCTACTTAGGTTCCCTGCTACCTGTTTAGACAAGCTAGCCTCTCAGAACTACAGGTTTCCCAGCAAAGATGGCACACTGTTTCCTGTATTGAGGACTACTGAAACTTAGCTTGGAAGGTTCATTGGATGAAAGGCTCAGGCAATAGGCTGTGCATAGTTTCCCTTTTCTCATTCCTACCAGAGACTTGACAAAAGTAGCCATCCTTTCTGAAACAAAATAGTCCTCCATCAATACATTTAGGTTGGAGTTTACTAATAGATGAGGAAACTCAGGAGAGTAGGGATGCTGGCTAGAATGTGGTTTGCAGTTAGAACGGTTTTAGTTGACGTGCTTTAATTTAAAGAAAAAGAAGTGAGTTCAAAATAAGGGTATGATCAGCTCCTGTGAGTGTTAAACGCCCCAGCACCATATACAGAATACTCGTTAGGCTCTGTCAGGTCTAGGTTGGGTTAGTAATGAGTAAGGTTCTGCTGTGGAGGTGAGGGGTGCATCTCATGGTGGCTGCCTTTCAGAATCTAACATAGTCTTTCTTCAGCTGCCATTTGCTAGGGAGCGGCTGCTGCTGCTGGAGCCATACAGGCACTTAGCTATCTCGGGAGTCAGGGGAAGGAGTATTTGTAGTCAGATTAAGAACAAGGTGCTTGCCTCTTTAGGTGGGCATCAAATCAGTGTTAGAGGAATGTCAGTTTAGTGAAGCTTCCTGGAGACAGATGGTTTTTTTTTTCTTCTGTGCATGGAGCACCATAAAAGGCATTAGGAGCACCCAGTGCTCTGGAGGATGCAGGTAGGCTTTGCAGCTTTCTTTCTTCCTGTCTAGCTGTTTCTCCCCACTTTCTACCTTAGGCTTGGGGTCGCAGGAAATAAACCTCCATCCACATTGAAGAAGCTCTGCGTAGCCGAGTGTGGAATGCAAATGTTACCGCTTCCGACTGATTCTGCAGTGTACTTGTAAAATAGAATACCCATTGCTCCAAGGAGAAGAAGAAAGGAAAAGTGTTTCCTGGGCTAGAGAGATGGCTCTGTGGTTAAGAGCACTTACTGCTTTTGTAGAGGTCCAGGGTTCATGCCCCAGAACTCACATGGCATCTCACAACCTTCTGTTACTTAAGCTCCAGCTTGTATGTGGTGCACATAATACACTCGGGCGTGCACACATACACAAACAGTGGTGAGAATAAGTGTTTCCAAGACTATGAGCTCTACTAGGTGACTTCCTCTTGTATTCCCATTGCCTCATCTATAATCAATGCCTTCAGTAAGCGCACACCAAGTGAAGTGGGTAGAATAAAACTTCTTAACCGGAAGTTCATACCCTTTTCCTGACCTTTGCCTTAGTCATTACTTTAATTAGATTGTGGTGTTCCATCTTACATACACTTCATGGATTAAAGATAGGGATCAACACTTCCTGGAAACAAACCAAGAGAAAATGCAATTAAATTCTACCAGGGTTAATTAAAATTAGGTGGGGAAACTTTTCCTGGCTGTAATACTTGTCAAGAATGGATTGCTACAAGGTGTAGTTGCACCCTTTGGTTTTGAAATCTTCCAGGCAGTTGGCATGTACCTTGAAGACAGGAGCAAGGGCAAACAGAATTCTGTATGAGTCTGTACAGTGTACCAGTGAGTACTCCGTATGTTTCAGGAAAATATGATTATATTCAATATATAGTGTGAATAAATGTTTTAGGATATTGGAGATTTAGTTATAATTGGAGCACACGTTCTAGTCAACAGGTGTACAACCTCCAGAGACATTCTTACACATCATAAGATTTATTACTGCAAAATGTATTCTTTTATTATACTGCTTCATACTGTTGGTCAGCTCATCAGAACTGTTTCATTGTGATTGGGAGATGTATGCTAAGCACAAATCATATTTTAAAGCAGCAGTGCTACTGGAAATCCTTACATTTTGGCATCTTACATAAGTTGTCAGAAGTTTTTGTTCAGGAACCTCCCAGTACGACTACAAGAATAGGCATTTGGGGCAGGAAGCAAGCATTTCTAATAGGGAGGGTTCTTGGGGTTTTGCCCTCTTGCTCCTACCTCTTAACTAAAACTCTATAAATACACCATCTGGAGTTACTTAGACACTATTTTTAAAAGACCAGGTCCTTAATCAGAAACCTCTTTCAGGCACTGGAAAAAAGTTTTTGGATAGATAGGATTCGTATAATTGATTTGTAAAAATGTCTGTATTCATACAAGCTCTCTCATCATGCATACACAGGGGAGACTACTAGGGGCCCAGAGTAGGGGAGTTGTTCTTGTACGTCAAGAGTGAGCAGCACAACACGCTAGCCTCCAAGTGTCCCTCGGCTTTTCTAGCCTTACACTGGTTTTAGTTTCAAAGGCATGTGTGAAAGGTATAAAGTCATGTAATAATTTTTACACAGACAGGAAGCATGCTCTTCAAAGCTCCTGTCCTTATTCTCTTTCTTTTGTAATTTTCTTTTTGTAAGACAGGATAAATAGAAAGATAATAGCTAAGTTTTGGAAAAAATACTGCTATCAGAGACTGGAACTGAACCATATACTTATGTCATAAAAATCAGCAAAGGTTTAGTGTCCTCTGTTGTTATTTAAATCTAACCAGGAATGTTGAGGTAGAAAAGGTTTCTCTAAGACAACCTAGCTTATTCTTGAGGACACTAGATGCATGCGAAAACTTTGACTGGCTTAGAAAGAATCAGATTGATACTGGATCACAAAGAGTCATAACTTTGTCATTGCTAAAGGAGTTTAAGCATGTGTTTCAGGAGAAATCACTGTGGGCTAGCTAAACCAGTGGCTTCAGGAAGAAGAACATCTTGTGCTGCCTGGACTGGTAGGGTTTAGACAGGTGGACCGCAGGGAGCAGCGGGCTCCATCTTCCACCTAACTATAAGGCCAAGGGTGGAAGTTAGGAAGAGCAGAGTTAGTAGTATACTAATTCTGAGTAAAAATGAAAGAACTTTGACTCAGGGAGCCCCAGAAACCTTGTGATGATTTCAACATATTGTAAATTATCTTCATTCAGGACCAGAGAAGAAAAACAATTTTTAAGATGCTATAGACACAGGATGATAGTTTCAAACACTCACTCTGAAAGCAGCAATATTTTTTTATTAAACAGATACTCCAAAGCAGTTTACCTGAGGAAAAAATACACATGAAGAAACCATGTGTCTTTACTGGAGAAACTTGAACTTTGAACTGAACAAGCCTTGGTAACTACATATGATCAAATAAGCTTTTGAGGATTCTGATCTTGATAAATGTTACAAGTCTACAAGGGAAAGATTCCTCATGCAATTTACTTCGTTTTCATCCTCAGAAGTGGCAGGAGTCTTCTTCTCAAGAGCACATGAAGGAAAGTCTATCACAGATCTTACCTTTTGTTTATTTCCTTGTTTGGGACAGGCTTTCTCTGTGTAGTCCTGCCTGTCCTGGAACTTCCTTTGTAGGCCAAGCTGGCCTCGAACTCACAGAGTTCCACCTGTCTCTGCTTCCTGAATGCTGGGATGAAAGCCTCCATTCTTGGCTTTCTTATGGTTGTTTTGTTTTTTCCTGTTCAACATTTCAGTAGTATACTTACTAACAGATTAGCCATTAATTTATCTATACAAAGCTACAGTAATTAAAATAACATGGTAATTGCATAAAAATGGACAGATATGCAGACTAGTGGAGTGGAATGGAAAGTCTGAGCATAAACCAGAACTCTTCTCCAATTTATTGCCAACAGAAGTAAAAAAGCACATGCCCTGGCAGAAGGACAAGCTTGTTTGTAAGTGGTGCCTTGGAAAACTGGGTCCTGTAAGCACACAAATGAAACCAGACCCCATCTCATCTGATACAAAGCCATCAACTTGAAATGGATGAAATGGATGATAGATCTTTGTGTAAGAGACTGTAAAAGTGACTTTTATTCTCCTGCTGTAATTGTCATCTCAGACACTGCTGCTTCCATCTGCTAACCTCGGCCTAGTCCTGAAGCTTCCATCCTCTGTACAGTCTAGTCTACATCTAGAATGTGTTCAGCCTCTGAGACTTGCTGATGAATAAGCTCACCCTTTCTACCTCTTTCCGAACTCTGGCTGACTGGTTCAACTCAGCTGTTCTGGCTCAAACTTCTCTCCTAGCTGACTGATTCAATCTGGCTTCTTTCAGCTTTGGGTGAATTGTTCTTCTTGGCCTCATACAAACTGTGGCAATCTGTTCTAATCTTCTGGCTCCTTCTCATTCTCTGGCTTCTTCCGTCTTCACATGTGTCTAGCTTGTTCGCTTTCTGCAACCTGTCTCCGTACATCTGTCCGAGTAAAACTGCCCTCTGTCTCTCAACACTGCTCTCTAAGTAGTTTCCCTTTCCCCTCTCTTGAGAGTTGGGCAGATCCTATTCTGTCAAATCTTTCTCTGATGCATCACTTAGTCTGCCATTCAATTAGAAGTCACTTTCAAACATGGGTGCTTCCTTTTACAAACTAATTTTACCTTTGTTGTTTGGGATTAAAGGTATTTGCTAAGTCTGAGCCACACCACAACTGGAAACAGGTTTTTCGAGTAAACAACACAATCCTGGAGTTCACAGTGTGATCAAATATCCTGAACAAATTATAAAACTTCAAGAAGAAAATATAGGGGAATGCTTTAAGACACCGAAATGAGCAAGTGTTTGTGGGGATAAATCCCCAAAGAAGAGGAAACAAAAGCAAGCAGTTGGATCTCATGCAATTAAAAAACTGTACATAAGGGCTGGAGAGATGACTCAGTGGTTAAGAGCACTGACTGCTCTTCCAGAGGACCAGAGTTCAATTCCCAGCACCCACATGGTGGTAAACAGTCATCTATAAAGGATCTGATGCTCTCTTCTGACATGCAGGTGTACATGCAGCAGAGTACTCATACATAAAGTAAATAAAAATAAATCTGAAAAAGTTTAAGAAAAACCCTGTATATGAAAGGAGATGTTGGGATGAATGGACAATCTACAGAATGGAGGAAAATATACACCTGAAACGCTTCACTAACCAGAGTATTTGAGAACCTCAGATAACTCAATTGGAGCACCTCCTCCATAAGCCAACAGAAGTCCAAACTGAATACATCATTATAAATATATGTAGGAATTTCTCAAGGAAGACATACAAAGGGCCATGACAGAATACTCAATATTACCAGTTACTTTGAGGACTACAATTAAAATCACAGTGAGATCTCACCTAACTTAAGTAAGAACTGCTGTTATCAGGAAAGACAAAACATATAGTGGTGGTTTGAATACAAGTGGTCTCTATAGGGTCATATATTTGGATGCTTTGTCACCAGGGAGTGGCACTCTTTGAGAAGGGTTACCTCTCGGTAGAAGTCGCCTTGTTGGAGGAAGTGTGTCACTGAGTGTGGGCTTTGAGGTTTCAAAAAGCCCACACCAGGCCCAGGTCCAGTGTCTTTTTTTCCCTCTTTGCTTGTAGATTAGGATACATCCTCTCAGCTCTTTTTCCAGCACCATGCTTGCCTGCCAGCATGCTCCCTGCCATGATGATGATGGACTAAACCTCTGAGACTGTAAGCCAGCCCCAATTCAATGCTGTCTTTTATAGGAGTGTTGTGGTCACCGTGTCTCTTCACAGGCATGTAGCTAGTGAAGGTGTGGAGAAAAGGGAACCCATTGTTTGTGGGGATGTAAATTCGTGGAGCCATCATGGGAAATGTTGTGGAGGCGTCTTGAAAACGTAAAGATAGACCTGTGATATGACAATAGATCTGTGTTCTAGTGCATCAGTCCCACTACAGGAAAAACCAAACCAAGAAACCTGTATCAGGAAATGACGTTACTCTGGTAAGACATCAGTACATTTATGTTTATTGCTGAAGTACTTACAGTTAACAAGAAATGGGATCTTTTACTTGTCTATAAGCCAATGAATAGATGCAGATGTGTGGTATACAAGACAACAGGATATTATTCACTCATAAAAAGGAGGAAATTTGGTTGACAGTATGTGTGGAACCGGACACCATTATGTTAAACAACATAAACCTGATGGTGTAAAGGACAAATTTTACTTGACTTATGGAATCTAAAACAAGATGATCTAATGGGAGTTGGGGATAGGGTGGTAGGGAGTTACTAGAAGCTGGAAAGTGAAACAAAAATTGAGAAATGGGGAAGACTGTCCAGTAGGAGCTACGCTGTCAGGAGCAAACCTGTTTTCGGGTATGGAGAGATGCCAAAACAGATAAAGGCCCTTCTCATCCATGCAAGCCTTACAATCTGTGTTCAATACCTAGAACCTAAGCAAAGATGGATGCATGGGGACCAACTCACAAAGTGTCTGACCTCCACATGCGAGCGGTGGCCTGTGTGTGCATGCATGGGGACCAACTCACAAAGTGTCTGACCTCCACATGCGAGCGGTGGCCTGTGTGTGCATACATGTACACGCTCTCTAATAAAAAAATTAACTTGTTTTGATGACCTGCATAGAAGTATGACTATGGATAGTAATAGCATGTGTTTTCAAAAGCTAGAAGAAAGGATTTGGGATGTTTTCAATATGAGTAAATGATAAATGTCTGATGAGATACATATGTTCACTCCCTTTTGGACATTATGCAATATATAAATGTATTGAAACATCACATGGTACCCCATAAATATCTACTTTCTAATGCAGCTCAAAACTGGCACCTCTCCAGCTTGCCTGTGTGGGACTTGTTCTGGCTGAGGTTAGAAGTAGGAGGTGGTACTTCATTGGAATGAGTCTCTAAACATCTAATTTAGCAGTGAATAGGAGGAGGGGCTTAGAAAGTAGGAAATGGTTCCTAAAGTTAAAGATTTGACATCATTTAAAATCTTTCTGTGGAAAACAATGTCCTTTAGTGCTGCCAAGGCAGGGCTTTAACAGAGTGTTTAGACCATGCTGCCATTCTTGAGAGCAAGGGCTGGTTCTCAGGGACCCTTTGTTCTTGTTTTCTTTTTCTCCTCTGCTGCCAGGAACCAGAGTTGAGGTTTCTACAGCAACCATAGTCAGGACTACATAATACCAATGCTCTGCGTGCATGTGGTGTTAAGTCTAAGACCTTATACACTACATGTAGCAGGGTTATGGTTGCTATGGAGATCAATCTTTGGACACACTCCATTGATAACGATGTCTTTCCTATGTGGGTTTTGCTGCAGAGAAAGAATATGAGATGCTGCTGCAGGTTGACCGACAGATGCCGGTGACTGTCGGTTATTACTCTGAAGCCTTACTCCCACATTTGAGAACATTTCTTATTAATACACTACACTTTATACAGCTTCTTTAAGTGTTGGGATATGATACCCCAAAAGGAGGGAAAATATGACTCTTAAAACCACCAGACCAGGTGCAGTGTTTCATACCTCTAACCCAAGCCCTTGCGAAGCTGAAGCAGGATTGCCATGAGTTTATAGCTGGCCTGGGTTACATACTGAGAGTCTGTCTCAAAAGCCAAAACAAGATATACATAGAAAAAGCACATGGTCAAGTTGGTATGGTGATGCAAACCTGCAGTCCAAGCACTTAGGAGACAGAGGTAAGAAGATCCACTGGGTTTGAGGCCAGTCTGGGCCATATGTCAAGTTCAAGGCCAGTCTGAGCTACACAAAGATCCCTTTCTCAAAAGGTTAGGGATATAGCCTTGGATTTGGTACCCCTAGCAACACACACATACCTCAGAAGCATGCACATGCACATATGCACGTGTTTGGGCACAGAGAGAAAGAGAGAGAGGGAGGGAAAGAGGGAGGGAGGGAGGGAGGGAGAGAGAGAGGGAGGGGGAGAGGGAGTAGGAAAAGAGGGAGAGGGAAAGGGAGAAGAGGAATAGGGGGAGACAGAGAGGAGGGAGAGGGAGAGGAAGGGGAGGGGGAGAGGGAGAGGGAGGAGAGGGAGAGGGGACAGCGACAGAGAGATATCAGGTAGGACCCTGATCAGTAGTTGACCTGACTTCCTATCCAGTCCTCTGGAAGCTACCTTAGGAAGACAGTGAATTTGAGGCTAGCCTAAGCTACTAGAGTAAGCTCCTGTTTTTGCAAAAGCAAAGGAGCTCATTGTTGGACTTTTTACAGACTCTGGGTTAGAGCCCACCTTTGCTAAAGCATACTGAAAAAGATCAGCCTAATTGTGTGCAGTTCCAGTCATTTTATAGTAAGGTCAGTTGTTATTTAAGGCTGGGGAAAGCACAGTTATCTATGAGCTGCTCTATTTGGATGTGGTTCCTTGGGCTAACAGTTAATGAACCTTTTCTCTCGGAGAACTTCTCTGTCTAGTGTTTTGACATCCACTAAGAGATACAGCTAGGAAACACAGTGACTTTATTTTTATCTTTCCTTTGACAAAGTATTTAAGCCAGAACACAATTTCCAGTCCAAATTTTTAAGCTAATATTGACTTAATTAATCTAGTGGTTTTATTTGTAGAATTTTTGTTTTTTTAAAGAATGTGGTGTTGGGTTGATTTTCGGTTTTGCGTAAGTTGGGTTGAGGACACCCTTGCCTGGGGTAACTGCTCTTTTGTGATCTGCTGTATTAGAGTAGCAGTTCACAACCCTGGCTGCACTCTAACATGTGGGGCTTTTAAAAACACCAGTATTTGAGCATAAAATGAAGTCAGCATTTTGGGGATGGAAAAAGGAGTGCCATTGCTGGTCTCTGTCTGTCTTCACTCTGGCCTCTTGATACTCAATGCTTGCTCAGGATTGAACACCGTGAAGCAAAGGGGGTTTCGCCTATGCTCAGAAATCTTAGCTAGGCTTTTGATTTACCATGCACTGATAGATTTAATATGAAGCACAGTTGGGTGTAGTGGTGCCTTTAATCCCAGCACCCAGAGGCAGGCGCAGGGAGGCAGGGGCATCTCTGAGTAGAGGACAGCCTGATCTACACTGTGACTTCCAAGACAGCCAGGGCTACACAGAGAGGCTCTGTCTTGAAAAACAATAAAACAAAAACAAAAGTAATATGAAATATTAAAGAAAGTTAGAAAATGTTAGTCTTACCATATGTAGAGTTTCCCACTGTTGTTAAACTTAGTAGCTACAAATTTAGTGGCTCGAAATACCATTTTATTGGATGTTCACTAACTTGTGTTCTGGAAACTGGAAGCCTGAGTCTGAAGACTAATGTCGGGCGTAGGCAGAATTGCCTTCTCCTGGAGCAGTGTGCTCCTTGCTTCTCTCTCCCTCACTGCTGCCTCCATCACCCTGACAGCAGGGTCTGTCCTGCCTCCCTCTTACAGCCTTTGTGATTACACTGGTGGCTTCCAGGATAAATCTCCCCAAGGGAAAATCCGTACTCACCTGTGCAGTGTTTGATATTGGGACCGTGAGTGTAGCTCATTAGAGTTAAGCTAGCTTTGTGTGCTGGAGGCACTGACTTCAGTTCTCTGCATTGCAAAAGAAAAAAAAAAGTTATTCTTGCCACACAAAGTACTATTCACAGGCCGGAGGTTAGGAAATTGACATCTGGGAGGTAATTATTTAGCTTACCACACTGCCTTAACCAGACTGTTACCACTTTGATATTTTCCTTCCTACTGTCTTCTAATATGCACATCTTATTTGCATATAATTGTTGGATAGCATGCTTGACTTTGCTCAGCTGGGTTTTTGTGTTTCAGACTCTTAGGATTGAGAGATCAAGCTGTAATAAGTTGTTTGATTGTTTGTTTTTTAGAGTCCATGGTGTGGTGGTACTGACCTAAAATGATAAGCATTTGGTTCGTGCTTAACTCAGAATGCCTGATTGCAGTTTTGAAAAGTACTAACCAGGTCAGCCGAGTGCCGCTGGGACTTGTTTGCCAATCAGTTTTGATCTCTATTGTAAAAAAGACTTTCACTAATTATTTTTTAAAAATGTTGTCTTGATCTAAGTAATTTTTTAATAGATTTCTATTTCCTGATTTTTTTTCTGATGTTTTTAATTCATCATTGATTTCGGGTTCTCAGTTGTCTTATTATTGATCTTACCAAGATACCGAAACTGTCTTTTCCACTATAAGCACTTTTTTCAAACCACCAGGTTTTATCTTGAAATGCTGCTGTGTTTATTTCTTTATGATTGCTTCGTTCTGTCTATGCTCAGGTTTTCCCACTAAAAAGGTTTGTGCTGGATATCCAGCTCTTTTCTGTCTTTTGTGATCTAGTCATGCCTGTAGCAGATTGCTAATAGGCTACAAAATGTGAGACCTTGTGGTCTAATTTATTAGTGTTGGAAAAAGTTGTCTTGAAGAACTGGAGAAGAAATCTAGCAGTTTCTGCCCAGGCCTGAGCTGTCTCTTGTCCTCTCCTAGGACTATTATTTCCCATTCTGTCCTGTTGTGTATTCATGCAGATAATTGAGAATTATAGTAAGCATCTTAGTTCTCGATAAACAGACAGAATGCACTTTAATTACACTCTCATCTATTATCCGATGAAAGTACCTTGCTAACAGATCAGCCCGGATATGACTTTCTGGATAGCCTTTGCACTTAGAGGGATAATCAGACTGTAATCACAAACAACATGGACCGTTCGTTCCTCTTCTGGCTCGTTATCTATTTATTACACTCAAATGCTCCTGTTGAGTCGAGTTTCTTTCCTGTTTGTTTCCCGTGCCGTGGCCTGTGGGCTTCCGTCCTCCCTGCTGTAAGCTGGACTATGGTATTATGTTTTGTTTTCCCCCTGAAATAAGGGTTAGGGACAATCCTGGGAACAGAGTTCATAGTTTTGCCATAGGACTAAGCTGCATCTCCTTCAGTAATAGCAAGTAGAATCAAGTGTCACGATAGTGAACTGATGTAGGATTTGTTTCCCACAAGAACTAGCAGAGTTCTGCCACTGTAAGGAAATCAAAACGTTGCCCACAGTCGTCACATGCTGAGTACTCTGTTCCTTCTCTAGCCAAAAAAAAAAAAAAAAGGAGCATGTGCATTTGACTGCACGCTAGCCTGCCCACTCGTTTGATCTAAGACAACTGCCCACAGAGACTCCAGACCTGTGATTAAATGTTACTGAATCGGGTCTTTGGTGTTCTTTTTTATAATTCTATCACTCAAACCTGATGAACACCCTTTGGTGTGCCACAGAGGGATTTAGAAGCTTGAGTATTGTAGTTTTTCAGGAGACTTTGTCCTTTGCTAGGTGAGCATTAGAGCCAGCACGAGGGATGTTTGCATGTGTGTGTACAGCACAGGCCACAGGACAGCTTCGATGTAAGCCAGTCTTCCAGATGGCGCTACAGCAAAGACTGGTTCATTGCCTTTCCTATTTCAGACACCACCTTTTCCTTCTCTCCAGACCCTACTTTAAAATTTTGTGTGTGTGTGTGTGTGTGTGTGTGTGTGTGTGTGTGTGTATAGGCCTTGTATGTGCCTGGTGTCCACTAAGGTCAGAAGGGGGCATTGGATCCTGTGAAACTGACATTAAAAGAGGACTATGACTTCCCAGGGTGGCTGCTGGGAGCCAAACTCAGATGCTCTGCAAGAACAGCAAGTGCTCTTTACTGCTGAGCCATCTCTTCAGCCCCCAGACTCTTCGTCAGTGGTCAGATCTACTGATCCTGCTTAGTCTATTCAGCAAGCAAAGAGAATATTGATCCTAACATGAGAGTATCTCCTTAGGAGCTCTAAGGCCTTACACCTAGAATACACCTCGCTTTTGGGTACTGTTATGTCACACCAAAGTTATCTGTAATTGTGGGTACCTCGTAAGGACTAAAGAGGTCTGTGCCTTAAAGATTTTAGTGCCTTGTTTCTAGATTTTGTCCAAGTTGCATTTAAATAGAAGAGAAACTAGAGGTCTGTTTTTCTGAAGAAATATATGGTTTTTAGCATGTGTGGTGATTTTAATGGGAATGGCCCCTATAGACTCACAGATTTGACTTTTGGTCACCAGAGAGTGGCAGTTTTTGAAAGGATTAGGAGGTGGGGCTGATGGAGGATGTGTGTTCCTGGAAGTGGGCTTTGAGGTTTCAAAAGCCCAAGCCTGCCCCAGTGTGTCTTCCTGCTGCCTGCAGATCCAGATATAGAACTCTCATCCACCTCTCCAGCACCTGTGCGTCTGCATGCCACCATTCCCACCATAACAAGAATGGACTAAACCTGAAACTGTAAGCAAGCCCCAGTTAAATGCTTTCTTTTATAAAAGTTTCTGTGGTCATGGTGTCTCTTCACAGCAATAGAACACTGACTAAGAGTGTGTCAATTAGTTTAGGTGAGCTTGGAAATTTTCTACAGAATTAAACAGGAAATATTAAATCATAGTGTAAAATTACCTTATCAGAATCAAATCCTATCTAAGGCCTTACTCCCTGAGTTAAGATTCTTTGATTATAGTTGAGAGTCATGCTTATAATCCCAGAACTGGTGAGGCTGAAGCAGGAAAAGATTGCCATTATTTTGAGGCCAACCTGATCTACATATTAAGCTCCAGACCAACCTGAACTAGACCCTGTTTCAAATAGCAAAAAAAAAAAAAAAAAAAAAGACAATTCTTGTTATTCTGATTGTCCGTGGTGGCTGATAGGAGGAGGATCATGAGTTTAAGGCTGTTGTGGTCTACACAGTGAGACCCTGTCTTAAACTACAGTTAGGTTTCTTCAAAACCAGCCCTGTTCTTCATGTATTTTCTACACTCCCACAGTCCGAGGCTTCTGGAGTCTGCAGTTCTTAGGTCCTATTCAGTCCTAATTTGGTTCTGATCAAACACTGTCACTGTTCGATTGACCCCTCTGTTCCTGGGCTCTCAATACCTTTTCATGACTCTATCAACTTGTTATGCCATTTTCAAAAATCAGCACAGGTTGGGAAATACCCCGAATACCTTTACTTCTTTACAGTGGGCAGAGGGAGACTTTCTAAGCATCAGGTCTTGTACTGCAGCAGTTTGGCAGCCGTGTTCTCACGGAGCTCCCTGCTGTGCTTGGGAGTGCATGTGTACTTGCTGGAGCTGAGGCCAAGACAAGTCCCTTTCCCAGGTTCAGGCCTCATTTGCTTGCAGAACATTGACTTTGTTGTTCCTTTGGCTCCACAATTTTTACATTGTACTTTGGTCCCTGATATTTCCTTCTATTGGCAGTATGTTCTGGATCTCTCTCTCTCTCTCTCTCTCTCTCTCTCTCTCTCTCTCTC
>NW_021604635.1:821009-862261 GCF_004785775.1 Grammomys surdaster | reverse complement strand
CAACAGCCCTCTCTGAGAATACGTTTGCGCTTCATTTTAGAAAAGGATTGCTGTTGTGTATGATCTGAAATTAGAAGCATGTTGACCTTTAGGAAGTCAGTCTTAAGAATAAAATTGAGGTCAGATATCCATATTTGGCTGAATCGGAATGTAAGCCCCACTTGGGTGCTAGCTTCTTAATTTCCTAAACTACATCCTACTAAGGTTGCTACTCTATCACTTGCCCTTGGTGCACTGCTGGCAGTGCCGTTTCCTTAAACACTCCTCCCACCTCTCTTCAAACCTGTAGGTTTGAAAGTGTAAAGCTCCAGGGCATAGACTAATAGGTCACAGTAAACATTTTACAGATAGATTAGAAAATATGACAACTGGGGCTGGGGCCATACCTTGGTTGGTGAAGTGCTTGCTGGGCAGACAGGAAGACTTGAGCTCAGATCCCTAGCCCACTCCATCCTTAAACACATGCACAAAGGCTGGGTACGGTAGTGTGTGCCTGCAGTCCCAGTGCTGGGTAGCACATAGGATAGTTGTAGAGAGAATCTCTTATAAGCATCACCTCTCAATAAAAAAGCTGGTGGCCAATGAGCTGAGGCAGAAAATAAGAGGTGGGACACTGGCAGGAAGAGAGAGGATTCTGGGAATAGTAAAAGGTAAAAGAGAGATGTGAGGAAAGACACAAGAGATGAGAGGGGAAACCCAGAAGGATGGATGCAGACAAGCAGGTCGATAGACTCTGGAATGCTGAGGAGATGGGAAGGAGAAGTGGACCAGGACTGAAGGAGAGCTAACTAAGCAGACGGTAGACACAGAATAGTTTAAATGGTTCAATAAGTTATGAACTAGTCAGGGAATGAGCCAAAGCTTATGGCCTAGGCATTTAATAATAAATAACTAGTCTCAGAGTTATCATTGCTGGAGCAGGGGGTGAAAAGGAATATGGATTTTAAAACTATTTACAGACGATGCCCTATGTTGGGAGCCACCAGTAGGCTGGGATTTTTCTCTAAACAAACTTTATTTAGGTTCTTAACAGCTTCAACCTCCATTCTAGTCTACGGGCCAGAAATAGGGGAGAAAGAAGGTTAGTAGGAAAAGCTGGTTGTCGACTTGTTTAGTAGCAGTTCTTTGGGTGATTTCACTCTTATTGTCAGGATACCAGCAGACCAGTTCCATAGTAAACACCAAACACGAATCAGTAGTTGGTGGCAACACCCAGCAGAAACCACAGGGCTCTAGCAGAAGTGGCCAGAATCAGCCAGAATACCACTAGATGTTCTTTGGTGTGTTTCTCTTTATGAAGTGAAGACCAGCCAAGACCAGTAAAGCGCTGCATGGCCAGTGAAGACCAGTGAAGAGTTGCATGACTTCACAAGAGTGACCTCTCACTGTTTGTGGGGTTCCATTTATTCTTTGCAAACATCATGCACCCTCCTAAGTGTCCACTCTAGTAAAACATCACTTGGCCTCTCACATTTCTGTTCCAGCAAAATATCTTCTTACAAGACAGTTTCTAGGAAAACATCATGTGACACAACTGAGTTTCCAAGGAAACCAGAAATTTCCACTTCAGATGGTCCTAGCCTGCTGGCCAGCCACTGTAGCCAATCAGTGAGCTCTAGGTTCAGAAAGAGACTCCATCTTAAAGCTAAGGTGAAAATGCTTGAGAAGACCCCTAATAGCAACCTGTCACCCCTACAGGCATCTGTACCCACCTACCCACACGTGCCTCCCCAGACATGCACTGTATATGTACATGTACAAATCGTTAAGACTAGAACTGGCTCTAAGCAAAGTCAGAGAAGTACTCTGGTGGTTAGTTTTAATTAAGCTCAAAACAATTTGGAATCACCGGCAAATAGTTGGTTGACAAAGTATGAACTTGGTCTCTAGGCGTGTCTGTGGGGGATTGCCTTGAGTGATAGTTGATGTAGGAAGACCTAGCCTGTGATGGATGACACTGTTCCCTAGAGAGAGGCGTCCTCTGCTGGACGAGACAGAGACCGACAAAAAGAGGAGCAAACAAGCGGCTCCATGGGGACATTTATCCGCTCTGCTCTTTTTTTTTTTTTAGGGTTTTTGGTTTTTCGAAACAGGGTTTCTCTGTGTAGTCCTAGCTGTCCTGGAACTCACTCTGTAGACCAGGCGGGCTTCGAACTCAGAAATCCGCCTGCCTCTGCCTCCCAAGTGCTGGGATTAAAGGCGTGCGCCACCACCGCCCGGCCGCTCTGCTCTTTTAAATGTTTAAAAAAAACTTTAAAAATTGTAGACCAGGCTGACCGTGAACTCACAAAGATCCACTTACCTCTGCCTCCCAAGTGCTGGGAGCATATGCTCCCCTGCCCAGATTCTCTCTGCTCTAGATTGGGGGTGTTTTCTGATGGGCCAATTGATCCTGCCTTGATTTCCCCTAAGTGATGGGTTATAGCCTGGAATTGTAAGCCAGGAAACCTCTCTGTTCCTCTCAGTTGCTTTTGGTCAGAATGTTTTAACAGAGCAACAGAAATAAAGCTAGACCAAATGCAAGTTGAGCATATTGTGCTGATATTATAAACGTGCACACAGATAGAAGCATAGGAGGACTAGATCTGCCGTCTCGCTGCTCGGGAGACTTCCTCAGTCTTACAACCTGCAGGTCTCAGGTCCGAATTCCAGTGTTACAGAGCAGTGAGAAGCCCTGTGAAACTCTGCTGCTATGGCATATGTCTGTTGATACTTATTATGGATGAAATTTAGAAATTGAAAGGAAGAATTTTAAATGTGTATTAACTTAAAAACAATGAACTCATAGCACGCTGTTATTAATAAACTTCTTTAGGAAAAGTAATTAAAAATTTCCCCAAGAAATGTTACTGAGGAGAACTGTTAGGTAGCTAGGGTAGTAGGAGTAATTCAATAGCTTTTCCAGGTAATTGTGAATCTTCTTTGCTTCGGTGCAGTGTAAAATCTGAAACAAAATCAATGGCCTTTTTGTACTTTATTACATTAAAACACATTGATCTATCATGTATTTTAAGTGAATCTTCAACCAATTTGTAATTTTGTCTCATGTATTGGTCATTTAAAAATACTGGCTTACTAAAGTATTTGGACTCTGAACATTGGCTTATTTTAATATACTATCCCTAAGAACACCATACTGACCTCTTTAGAAAAAAAAAAATAGGTGTTGGAGAGATGGTTCTGCAGTTAAGAGCACTGGATGCCATTTTAGAGGACCTGGGTTTGATTCCCAGCACCCACAATGGCAGCTCACACCTGTTTGTTCCACCAGCTCTGGGGACCTGATGCCTCTTCTGACCTCTGCGCCTGCACACATGTGGTGCACATATACTTTGGCACATATCATACACATAAAATATTAAAAAAAAACACCTAGAGAAATGATGGTAAATTGTCAAGGTTATAGTGTCTGAAACAAATTTTCCACAGTTCTAATTCTCACTCACCAGAGAACTCAAGTTTTATCATTTGCAACAAATATTATTACTTTTAGGAAGACATGTATTAGCCATTGAAGTTGAATGGTCACTTTCAAGTAAAAGCAATCTTTCTGGAGGAAAAGGAGATGATATTAATCCAGCTTGCATATCAGAGAGCCAGACGAGTGCTTTTCCTTGAGGTTGCAACCACATTTTGGTTTTTAGCAAAAATCTTTGACACATAATACTTATTTTACAACTTAGCTCATTAAAAAAGACATATGTTCTAGTCGTGAGTTACCATAATTAACCATTATCTGTTTATCAAAGTTAATAAATAAAAATGGTCATTTTATTTTTTTCTACTGTGAGCACATGTACGTGGTTGAAGCCACTGACTACATTGTGCTGATGACACACTGTTGCTTTTGCCCTGTCAGTAACAATCTCAACACAGTGGCAAAGCTAAAATTATCCATTATTATGGTTTTTATTGTATAGAGCCTCAGAAAAAAATTAGGGACCCTGGGGGTCCATAGACCATGGTTTGAGAACAGCTAAACAAGAGGAAAGATTGACAGCTTCACCCATGAGACACTGGGACATACAGCTAAAGCAGAGTCTAACTATATCTGCTCTCCTCCCCATTCCAGTGCAGGCCCTGTCTTTTATCAGAGGGAAGAGCAAGTCTGCTGTGGGAAATGACATCACTGCAGCCCTGCAGTTACATGTAGTGCTCGACATGCAATCAAATGTTATGAGAAAGGACTTAGCTTCTGGCCACAAGGGAATTCCTAGCAGGATCAGGAATTGCCTTTTCTTAATAAGCAGCTAGGAAACTGGACAGTGTTCATGAAACAGCTGTCTTCCTATATTGGACAAAAAAGCAACACAGCACTGTCATCCCACAGGGAAGGAAAACAGAAGACATAGCTCTAGGCTTATTTTGGCTTTCTGCCTAGAGGTAACCGCAGGATTGTAGTACAGGGAAGAGAAACCTTAACAGCACCCTGTTAAGTGCAGTGTTGTCTGGGACATCACCAGTAACCCAGAGCTCTGGGAGGTCCTGATGGAAAGAACATACAGGGCAGATAGAGTTCTAGATATTTTTGTAGTCACTTTAAGTCCTGCATATGGGTAGAGAGAAATTCTGCGGACTTTGGACATCCACACCTTTAGGTAATAGCTAAATTAGTTGTAAACAACAGCATTATAAAACTAAGTGTGTAATTATAGCCCTTGGAGGACTGGGGCCAGAGAATTGCAGTGAGTTTCAAGACATCTGGGCTGAGACTTTATCTCAAAAACAACAAAAAAAAAAACCCAAAGACTTTTTTTATATCTGTTCTAATTGAAGTAGCACACCAAACAAATTAGTTCATGTGTAATTTAACTGTCAAATAAAATAAAGTTCAACCCTCTTTACAAGAAGATAATAAAATGAAACATTCAATAGTTTACTAGGCAAATCTAGAAGTAAGAACAAACAGTGTATAACTAAACATTTAGAAAGCAGAAATGAAGGGATTAGACAATGCTGAAACATCTTTAGCAAGAACAGTAAGTACGTTCCTGTAATTACAGGGAAACACACACTCTGTGTAGACAGAGGTGGACTTTATATTTGTAAAGACCCGAACAGAACTTACAGAGGTGGAATGTGAAGTCTGCTAATGAATTCTGCTCAATGGGATCACAGGAAGTTAGATACTGCAGAAGAAAAGATCAATAAACAAATAGTTAAAGAAAGCCCTAAAATTGGACACCCCTGCCTCTGCCTCCCTAGTGCTGAGCTTAAAGGTGTGTCCCACAACCACCTGCCTAAAGTTTTCAAATTTGATGGGAAATATCGACTAACAAATCCAGAGTTTAACAAGCCCCAGTGAACTAAAGCAAAGAAATAGGATGCTGCATAATCAAATGGCTGAAAATAAGTGACAAAGAAAGTCCTCGTCGTCAAGGTGGGCTGAACAAAAAGCCATGTGAGCGCAGAGGACATGGGATCTTTACCAGGATGTACCTGAAACTAGTAAAACAAGAACTCAACAAAGGCAGCATTTTCAGGGTTGATAGAAAAATATTGTACATGAAGGTACTTGTTAAAAATGTCCTTGGTGAATGGAGTTGAATCCTTTCTTAGGCAAGGCCGAGAGAGGTCCATGCTTTATGTTCTTTACGGCTATGTTGATTATCAGGTTGACTGCTGAAGCACACATATAGAAAAGAGTCCAATAATATTAGAAGGTGGGTTGTAATACAGTCAAAGGTGGTGAGCACTGCAAAGCCAGAGCACGCATTCGAAAAACAAGTCTGAGAGTTTAAATGCAATGCAGTGCCAAGGGGCACTTGATCCAGAAATCAGGGAGGATTGTAGAGCTGGGTGTGGTGATGCAGAGGCAGGGCACCTCTAAGTCTGAGGCCAACCTAGACCTCATTCAGAGTTATAGGTCAGCTGGGGTTACTAGTGAGACCCTGTGGCAAATAAATAAGGAGGTAGATCTAACCCCAGTCTTGTCGATGATTACATGAGCTGTAAGCAGCCAGAATACCCTAGTTCAAAAGCTCCTATGTTCAGGTTATGTACTTGTAAAAAGAAAGACCACTTTGCTTTCTATAAGAATGTAATTTCAATGTAGAATGTACATTTTAGTATACATACGCTTGCATACACATGCATGCATACACAATATAGTCATGCTTATGTATGCACACATGCATGTGCACGTATGCATACATACATACACATGTACATAGGGCATGAAAACAGAAGGGAACCTACTTAGACAAGGAGGGGGGCAGCGGGGAGGGTGATGTGTGGGAATATGAACAGTACAGTTATGTATGTGTTCAAATTTCATAATGAAACTTGGTCAATTAAAGACAATTTTTAAGTGAGACCCAAAGAGTGGAAAAATGTGTAACATACAGAAAGTTGACTGTATTGATCTAAAACTCCACTGCAGAATAAAGAATATTACAAGAGATAGAAAGAAGTATTTTAAAATATAAAAGAATCAGTTCATGAAGACATATTTATTCTTAATGTTCACATATATGATACCAGGGCTTTAAAATACATGGGTCAAACTAGGAAACTGAAACAGACAACTCTTTGGCTCATTTCTGCATCAAAAATATATGTTAATGACTTTTCACTCCGATTTAAACTAATGAGCCATGTTTAAGTTACTTTCATTACGTCTCAGCATTTTGGCTACGATCAACTATCTTACTGTAGAATTTTCTGTATAAGGGACATAGCAGCAACGTGTGGTGGTCCACTTCTTTAATTCCAGCACTTGGGAGCTGGGACAGGGTGAACTGAAGGCCAGTGTGGGCCACATAAGGAGACCCTGTGTCAAACAGTAACCAAGTTTTCTTCTGAGGATTTAAAAATGAACATAGATCTAAGCATCAGGAAAAAATATGCAACTGTTTATGTGTCTTTTCTCCTCTTTTGTGATTTTCAATACTACGTGTTCCTTACCCAGGACTGCACTGGTGGGCTGTTCTCTCCCCATGGCCTAGGCTGAGGTCATAATCTACTGAAGTGCTCAGAGCTCAGGAAGGGGCTTAGCTCAGGGAGGGGCTTAGCTCAGGGAGGGGGTGCATCCTGTTGAGTTTCTTGCATAAATACCTGTATGCAAACCTAAGTTTGGTCAGCAGTAAAGCATGTTTGTGTGTTTGTTTTCAGTGGATGCACAGACATTGAACTAGATAACTGTTTTTTAAGATTTTTTTAAGATTTATAAGGAAAAAAAATAAAAAAAGATCTATAAAAAATAAAAAATAAAAAAATAAAAAAAATAAAAAAAATAAAAAAAGATCTATAAAAAAAATAAAAAAATAAAAAAATAAAATAAAAAAAAATAAAAAAAGATCTATAAGGATATTAGTTTGAATCAGTTATTTTTAGTAAACAAAGAAACAGATAAGCATTGCTATAAAATTTGAACCAATGTTTGTGGTTATTTTTTTTTTCAAAGATTTATTTATTTTACTTATGAGTACACCGTAGCTGTCTTCAGACACACCAGAAAAGGGCGTTGAATCTCATTATGGATGGTTGTGAGCCACCATGTGGTTGCTGGGATTTGAACTCAGAACCTCTGGAAGAGCAGTCAGTGCTCTTAACCATTGAGCCATCTCTCCAGCCCATTTGTGGTTATTTTTAAGAAAAATATTGTACTTGAAAAATGGCGCCGGCGGTGGTGGCGCACGCCTTTAATCCCAGCACTTGGGAGGCAGAGGCAGGCGGATTTCTGAGTTCGAGGCCAGCCTGGTCTACACAGTGAGTTCCAGGACAGCTAGGACTACATAGAGAAACCCTGTCTCGAAAAAAAAAAAAAAAAAAAAAGAAAAATGGCTCTTTTATGAAAAAATGCAATTTTTAAATGCATTTTTTCTTTTGGAGTACTTTTTAGAAAACATTTATTGTGACTTTCAGAGATGTTTAGATTTTTTTTTAGCTGATTTTTTTTAAATTCTGAAAGTAGATTGTACAGGAATTTCCCTCATTGTGACATTTTTGTACTTGTTTAGATTGCTTGAGTTTTAAAATAATGAACATGTATTATTGTAAAAACCTATGAAACATCTAAAACATACTTAAATATAGTGTGCTGGCTGGTGGTCTTATGATAGCTTGACACTAGAGTTATCGGAAAGGATAGAACCTTAATTGAGAAGATGCCTCCATAAGATCTGGCTGTTCTTAATTAGTAATTGGTGAGGGAGGGCCTAGCACATTGTGGGCGGTGCCATTCTTGGATTGGTGGGTTCTGGGTTCTATAAGAGAGTAGGCTGAGCAAGCCATGGGGAGCAAGCCATGGGGAGCAAGCCATGGGGAGCAAGCCAGTGAGCAAGCCAGTGAGCAATATAGCCTCTGCATCAGCTCCTGCCTCCAGGTTCCTGCCCTGTGAGTGCCTGTGAGTGTCTGCATCAGCTCCTGCCTCCAGGTTCCTGCCCTGTGTGAGTGCCTGTGAGTGCCTGTCCTGATTTCCTTCAGTGATGAACAGTGATATGCAAGTGTGAGCCAAATAAACCCTTTCCTTCTCAACTTGGTTTTTGGCCTTGGTGTTTCATTGCAGCAGTAGAAACCCTAACTAAGTCATGCAGGAAACAAAATCGTTGAATGAACAAACAAATAAAATGGTTTTTTTGGAGAAAGTAAGGGTAATAGTTACAGTACGTTAGGCTTTGTCATAATCTATATTGATGTATTGAACATACTAGAAAATAGTTTGGGCAATAATTCTAGTTTATTGTCACCAACATGGGAAATAGATGGTTGGACCTGAAACTTTTTTAGACTCCGGCCTTTATACCACGAAGGGGAGGAAGAGAAGAATGTAACAGTGCTTGCTTTCCAGTGACTGCTGTACCCACTCTGCAATTTCTGTCCCTTTCTGCAGACGCTCCAGAAGATGTGCCGTCAGCCCCTATCACAGCAGACACAGCTGGACAGAGTTAGTTTAAAAACTCCAGCTTGATAGTGGCCTAGGAGACGGCTGGCCACTGTCAAGTATCTTCCTTTACTCCCTTGTCAGTATAGGCTTTTCTTTTAGAACACTTTCTGTTTGGTTTTCTTCTTATCTCTCAGGAGCTTTTGGTAGTGGAGGGACTCTCAGTTCACCACTGATCGTAGGAATAAGGTGGGTTTCTTTACCAGCAGCAGCTGTTCTTACCTCTTCTTCACCAATGAAATAACGTAAACTTGAATGGAAAGGAGGCTCTTAGTGGTGAACGTCTGCAGCTGCATGCCATCTTTTCTTTTGCACGTGTCTCCTATCATCTCAGAACTTTTCTGAAACGTGATTTCATACTTCATTCACTAATCGTTTGCAAAACAGTCATTAGCAATGATCGGGTCCAGTTTGGTTTTCCTGGGTAGGACTGTTGATGGCTTTTCTCCCTTGGCACCTTGTATAGGACCTTCCAGTTCCTTAGGGAAGCAGCTTCCGAGAATCAGTGCCAGCTCCATTCCCACAAGTCTTGAATGTGCGGGGTCTGCAGCAATAGGCTCTTACCTTAAAGTTGTGATCCCAGAAATCAGTGGAAGAAATACCTGTTCTTTGGCATTAAAAACTGCATGAGGTAATTTTTATTACCTCATATCTCAGCATATTGTGGCCTGCATTAAAAAAGGAAGCCAGCAGATTCTAAGAGTCTCCCTTCTTAAAGCTGTTGATAAATTGTTGACTTGTGAATAATTCCTTGAAGAACTAGCCTTTGGGTAGCCTAGATCCCTAACTGCTTAAGACCCAGTGGGGTTTTCTTGGTTGAAGAACTGCCTGTCTTTATTTCTAGTTATTCTGTCTGTTGTACTATTGCTGATTTGCTACTCCTTGTGAGCATTTTCACTTTAACATGACTCAACATGCCACAGAGCGTTTAACATGAGAGAGATGTGGAATTATCGTGTAGTAGACTGTAGGTGACGCTTGCAATCCCTCCGTGGTTGGAACGATGACAGCATTGGACATGCACCTACACAGGCTCTGGGCTTCCTTCAGACTGTTAATCCGGCCATGGCCTCCTTATGGAGGACTTAAAAAAGAACCCTAAGCTATTTTGTGTTCTTTCCTGTTTACCTAAAAGTTTAAGTACCCTGACCCGTTTGGCAAGAAGCCGCAGCCCACTTTCCTGAGTTACTCGGGCCTTTTTTACTGATACTTTGCTGCAAACTCTCATATTCTGTACTGCTCTAGTGGCTGAGATTTTGTTAACCCATTTACTCCATCTATGCTTAAGGAGATAAAAGGAGGATTGCTTCGTTTGTGACCTGGAAACTAGAGGCTCAAAGGTACCCAGATCTTGGCATCACCAAGAACTGTCTTCCATTTTGCTACTTGAGACGACTTGGCAGAATAAATCATTCTAGAGTTGCTATCTCTGTGTCTAGAATCGATGTTTGCTAAATGGTGAGTGAACACACCTGTTACTTCTGCTTTGTGACCAAAGAAGGAGAACTATTATTGTTTAATATGCACTACCTTAGCTTTGAAATGCACACCAGCTGTGTTTAAATGGTGGACTTAAAATTCAGCATTGTATACCACACTGCTATCTTCGGAGAGTCTTTAATTTTGCAGATGCTATTAAGTGCAGAATTCTCAATGGAAACTGCAGATCCAGAAGTTTTCTTTACTGATAAACTCCTTTGTGGAAGTTACCGATAGCATATTTAGATCTTTGCATGGTCTTATCTTCTCCAAATTGAGAGCCCTTTCAAATGTGATCTTCTGTAAATGATTTCATGAGAAATTGTTGATGTTTTTACTGAAGCATCCTATCAATTGTTGGTGAATGTTCTCAGAATTCTACAAGCCCTTACTAGCAATATGTCCTAAAGATACCTGGACCTCAGGATGATACTACCGAAAACTTTATCAAACCCTTCCAAACTCTTGAGCATAATTCAGAACTGTAAACTACAAGGTTGTGTGGTGATATTTCCAAGGGGCTCCAGCTCCACCACGCCATCCTCTCTCTAGTGGCACTGGCACCATGGTTTATCAACTCCACCACGCCATCCTCTCTCTACTGACAAAACGGTTTCTGATTGTTGAGGACTCCTCTTTTGGCACTTTAAATTTCTCACTAGAGGAGAGTAGAGAGAGAGTGTCATGCTAAGAGCACTTGCAGAGGACCCACACCTAACACTAGGCAGCTCACAAGCACCTGTAATTGCATTTGTAGGGCACCTGACACCTGTGGTGCACATGCACACACAGGCACACACAGTGAACATTAGATACTAAACCATGTAATGTTATGTTTGCGTCCCCAGCTTCCTTTGGTACGTGAGAAATACAATGGATTGAGGATTTTCTCAGCTAAAGTATCCTTTTGCTTTGACATTCTTGTACTTCATTAAGAAAAGGAAATTTTAGTTAAAGTAGCAGAACAAAATCACTCCAAATGATCTTTACATAAGGAAGTCATAGGAAAGATACATCTCAAGATGTAAAAATTACGGATTTGAGGCTCTTCACTCAGTTAAAAATAGTTATTTTTTTCTGGATGTTTTCCCTATTTGACTTATAGGCTATTTTCAATGTATGTTTAAATTCCAAATATTTGGGTTTCTCCTATTTATTTTGATTTGTTCTTAATTCTGTTATAGTTGTGGAGTGTTGTCCTCCCTTCCCTGCTTAAACCAGTGTGGGCGTTTTGTCTGCGTGTCTGTCTGTGCATCATGTTTGGGCCTTGTATCCTTGAGGCCAGAATTTGATTTTAGATCCTCTGGAGCTGGAGTTACTGTGTTTGTGAGCTGCCTGCCCTGTGGGTGCTGGGAACAGAACCGTGGTCCTCCAGAAGGGCAGCCAGTGCTCTAGACTGTTGAGCGGTCTCATAATACACATTTTAATGTGTTAAATTGTTTTGCAACTCAGCCACAGTCTGGAAACTATTTCATGTGTCCTTGAGAATAACGTGTGTTTCATACTTACTGTATTGAGTGGGTAGTAACCGCGCTGTGTGAAGATGGCTTCCACCATCGTCAATGTCTTTGCTGTGCCTCTGTGTAGTTGTTGTATCTGTTATTCAAAGTGAACAATGAGCTCTACCCTTACCCTTTCTGACTTGCCTGCTCTTTTCTTTGAGTTTTTGCTCTATTTTAGACCTCTATTATTGGGTGTATATACATTTATAACTGGTACTTTAGTGATTATGAGATGGTCTACATTGTTTCTACTAATTTTTTTTCATGAGTCTTGTCATATTTCTTAAAGTCTATTGTGTTGAGCATTTATACAGCTGCCCAGCTATTGTGACTTTGCATAGTGTATCATTTTCTAACATTTTACTTTCAAGTTATTTATGCTTTTGTATCTAACGTGTGTCTTTTAGAGATAGCATGTAGGTGGTGTTGTGGGAGATATTTAAATCTCCAAACCAATTAGGACTGGTCAAAGAAAACACGACGCAGTAATTATGAGTATATTCTGTAAGCTTAGATTGGGCAGATACCCCTACACTACCCTGTTCCCCAGCTATAAGACCTTTATATCTTGAGGATTTTCCAGACTCTGCGTTTGTCCTTCCTCCTCCTCCATTGTCTTCCTTCAGTCCTACCCTCTGCTCTCTTCCACCAACCTTTATATCACCTCCCCTTCCTCTGCCCAATCACTGGCTCCAGCCTTTATTTTACAAATTAAGATGGGCAGAAGGTTCTCTAGAAATCACCTGTGTAATGACTCACACCTCCTCTGCAGCCTGTCACAGGAAAGGGGAATTAGTATCAAAATACAAGGCGGGGCTGTCCATGACAGGTGGGGCCTTGGCTGTAAATCCCACTGTGCCACTGCCTTCTGGGTGGTTGTTCAGTTTATTCATACATCAGCTGATCAGTGTGTGCTGATGTTTTATTGCTTGATTTTTTTCATATCACTCTCTTGTATAAATATATTTTAATGTATCATTTTAAGTTTATTGTTTTAGAAGGATTTTTGTTTTGAGTCTCTATAAATTTCTTGTGGGTCTCTTTTGTTTGTTTGTATTTTGATTTCTTGAGACAGTCTCACTAGGTAGCCAAGGTTCACTCTGAACTCACAATTCTTCCTTTAGGGTTTGTTTTTTAAGTCAATAGCGACAAACCCATCAGAATATTTGTATTTCATATTTAATTTTTTTTTGAGACAGGATCTTACTATGTATCACTTTCTGGTCTGGACCTGTCTATATAGACCAGGTTTTCTTCAAACTCACAGAGCTCTGCCTGTCTCTGTCTCCTGACTGCTAGGACTAAAGTTGTGCCCACAATACCCTGTCTCACCCCTCTACTCCTAGCAATTTAAAAATATCATTCCCTGCCCTCTGGCCATGATTATTTCTAAGCAGAAATCAGCTATTAATTGTATTGTTATTCCACTATACTTGATGTGTCATTTTTCCTCATAATTCTTTCAAAATTTTTGATCTTTACTTCATTTGCTTGTTTGTTTTTCAGGGTGTTGTGTAGTCCAGGATGACCTGGAACTTCTGCTCTTTCTGCTTCTATCTGCAGGTGGTAGGATTATTACAGCGAGCGCCACCATGGCAGGTTTGTGGACTGCTAGAGTTCAAACTTGAGCCTTGGTGTACACTGGATACCACTGTACCAACTGGTTCACTTCCCTAGCCACCATCCAGTAATGTTTCTAGTTGTGTTTTGTTAAAATAATAATAATAATATTATTATTATTTCAGGCCTTTTTCTAGGTTCTGTATTCACTGAGACATTTAATTTTTTAAGCTTGTTTTTCTTCTTCCTACCTCCTCTTCTTCCTCTCCCCCCTTCCCCCTCCCCTCCCCCTCCTCCTTTTTTTTCAGCACAGGGTTCCTCAGTGTAGTGCTTTCTGTTTTGGAACTCTGTAGACCAAAGTGGCCCCACACTTACAAAGATCTGACCTCTGCCTCCTGAGTGCTCAGATTAAAGGTGTGCACACCACCATCGAAAACTTATGAGAAGCCAAACCTACTCCATCTTGTAACCAGCCTCCATTTTAAAAGAAAAAAGCCTGAGAACTTGGCCTGCAGCTTAACCCAAGCTGCACCCAAGCACCAGGAAAGACCCCACACTTGTCCTTGGCCAGAGTTACTCTCTAGCTACCTCCTAGCAACAGTTAATCAAAGATTAGTCTGATTGTTTCAGATGTTCTTTCAGACCATTCGTGATTGTATAGGGTCTTGCTTGAGAGCGTCCACCGCCTTTTGGCTTACAATAGACATTTAGTTAGATACTTGCCAGGCTAGACCCCCCCCACCCCCCACCCTCCCACCCCCCCACACACTTAACTTCCATTTCCTATAAAACCTTGTCCTGATGAGAGTTCGGGGCTGGCCAGCAGTAAGTGAGCCCAGAAGTGTGTAATAAAGACACTCTAATTCCTAATGTGATTACATTAGGTGATTACATCGGAGTCAGCTCCTTGGTGATCTTTGGGGTTCATGAATGCTATCCTGACACAACACTTGGTTTCTTGGTTTTCTTTAATATCTTTCTTATAATGCTACTTTGAAATTTTTGCTAAATATGTCAACTTAAAGGCATTCCTAGGCAGTTTCTGATGATTGGTTTTCATGGATCGCATGTTCTTGTTTCTTTCACGAGCCATGACTTCCGTTGAATATTGGACATTCTGGATAACTTATTGTAGCAAGTCTAGCTCTGGCCTTCCCCTCTCTGTTGGCAGTTTGGTTGTTATTTGCTTGTTCTATGGCTTCCCTGGACTATATGATATGCAGCTGCAACATCTATGCTCTGCAGTTACTGTCTCCTGATTTAATTTGTAAGTCTCAATTTCTACCAGTTGTCCCTGTGTCTGTATAGCTTAGTGATCAGCCAAACAGTGGGCAAAAGCGCTGCTGAAACACCTGGAACCAGTAAGGCTCCTGGCTCCGCCCAATGACTCTGCAGGTGGAAGCACATTGGAGGTTCAGGTTGCCCTGGCTTGCTTCCTGCTGGACTCCCTCTCATGTCTCATCTGTACACACTGTGAGCTGGGAGTACATGAGCTTTCTTGGAACTCAACTGCAATGTATACAGCCTTTGGTTAACCCAAACTATATGAAATCTTTCCCCTTTTGGTGGTTGGAACTCCCTGTTAAATCTTTGACTTCTACTGACTCTGCTGCTTGCTCAAAGGGAATCCACTTGTTCTGGCCCTTGGAGCCACAGGCCATCTCTGCTGATTATGAAGCTCATTGTTAGCTAGCAAATGAATCTTCTCTGACAGAAGGGACAAAGCTAGTGGCTTTCACAGCCTTCCCAGACAAAGCTCCTACTGTTCTCATGTAGAATTCAGTAGGTTTTCCTCAAGTGTCCATCTCCCTTTCATTGAATTGCAGAGTACCACAATTCCTAATTTCCTGTTTCTTAGCCAGCTCTTCCACTACTATAGCTCAAAAGCTCTATAAATTTCAAGTGTTAGTAATTTGGATTGTATTATATAAGTGATCTTAATTTTAAAAATTATACTACTTATTTATTTATTTACTGTGTGTATGTGTGTGGCAGAGGACAACTTGGGGTTCTTCCACTGGTGAGTCCCAGGGATTGAACTCAGGTCATCAGTATTGGCCCAAGTGCCTTAGCCACTAAGCCATCTTGCTGACGTGACTTAATATGTGATTCAATATCTCATGTGTGTTATTTATAATTGAGGCCCCATTTGCTTAGTCTTTTTTGAGGGAAGGCTAATTTCCATTGCATAAAAAATATCCAGTGTCTGCTACTTAAATGAAATAGTATTTTAGTGGAAAGATACTTGTAGAGTCAAGTAGAAAATATCAACCCTAAATTGTCCCTTGAAATACCAATCAGAAAGTGAAGCAGATCTAAGAGCATCATTTATTTCAGAACTCTTCCCTCTGCGGCCTGTGCCAGCACATGGCTGTTACGATGAAAGATCCTTTGTTAGGTTAATCCTGTGCTTATGTGACACAGGAACTGTGTAAATGTGCTTATTTTACATAAGAACCTGTATAAATATACAATACCAATGTAACCTACAGATTTAGAAGTTTATTGGCATTCCTATTATGTGTATAGTATATGCTATTATATATTATAATATATATTACAGAGTAGAGATTTAGAATTATTCAAGGAATGTTAGTTTATTAGTAAGGAGTTGAAATTCATTTATCAAATTGGCATATTTACTTTTTTTAAAAAATGAAAGCATCCTTTAAAATGTGAAGCACAGTTTTGTTAAAATTCTAATTCCAAGTTTTCAAATAGGATTTAGATATTATAATATACATGAATATTGTAATATATGCAGATTATAGTATTAAATGCCAAATAGTTTGGCATTGCAGTTTTCCAACTAAAAATAAGCTGTCATCTATAGAAATCAAATATTCGTGTATCTCTAACACTTGCATTGATTCTTTTGTGTACTCCAAAATTCTTTTCTTGCTAAAGAAAACATTACTCAGTATGTAAATTAAGATGTAGCAGGTTTTGTCCAAGTAGCTCATGTTGGAGATATCACTAGACATGGAGTCCAAACAAAGCAATGCTAAGAACTTTTCAGCCTGTAGGCACTCCTTTGTGAAAACACAAATCACTCTGTCTTCCTTTATAGTGTTGAAGAAACAAACACGTTGAATGTGAGAGCCTGAAACCACATGGTGACTTTTCCAGTGAAAAGTCAAAACCAAAATGAACAGCTCTGTCTGGGTGATTCTGGTTGTCAAATTCAACACCAATGGAAGGAAGACCTGTGTCTTAGACTGTTCCTCCAGTTGGCCGGATTCTTCTTAATTTTATTCTGAGCCACCTCACATTTGGTCACCGGGTCTCACACACGGGGCCCTCGGTGTCTGATGGCCTGCTTTCACCTGCCTTGCTCCCCACCTTTTAACCAGGTGCCACTCCTAGTGCCAGTGGTTCAGAGTTTCATACTTCAGCAGGGGACTACAGAGGAGAAGACTCAAGAAGAAGACTTCCCTTCTTAGTTTAGTGTTTGCTTGCCAGCACAAGTCCTGGGAATTGCTGGACCAGGTTCTGACAGTTTACTTCTCTAATACAGCAACCCATCACTATTCCTGAGATCTTAGAAATGTATAAAGTTTAAGAATGGCTTTATAACTTTATTTTGCCCATTGAATCCATACACAGAGAGCAAAACAAACCACGGGTTATTATCTAGTGTTCCTAGACCATTGCTGGGTCAAGGAGGGACGACATCGACTGTTACCACATCCAGAATGTACTTGACCAAATCTGTGTGTAAGCTTGAGAGCATAGGAGAGAAGCACTAAGGGCCTTGTGGGAGAGGGCTTGGGCGTGCTTTTCTAATCCGACAAGCCTTAGGACAAAGAAAGGTACCTTTCCCTCATTAGTTTCTTTGGACTTTTTTGGCAAGTTACTGACAAAAATCATAAAATTAAAACCAAAGCTTTATTACCTACACATGCTTTTATTTCTTACCTCGGTTATCCTAATATTTGGCTCCTTAGATCTGAAGGTATTTGAGACAATACCAGAGCTACTGGTTTGATTGACTTTAGGTAATGCTCAGCATGTATCATTAGTTCGAAGAGCATTACCCATTGATTTCCAGCCAGGGCTGATTTTACTCCATGAGGACAATGACTGTATTGTAGACAGTTTTGGCTATACAACTGGAGGGAGCCTATTGCTGGCATCTAGCACATAGACGCTGGGATGCTATTAAACAAACCTACACTCTGTAGTCTGTTACAGCAAAGGTCCAGCACAAGATGCTATTAATACCCAAACTGAGAGCCCTTGGACTCATCAAATTAATGCCATTTAAAGGAGCACTGTATTTGCAAGAATTGTGTTTCTGTCTTTGCCAGTCCTATCACTATCTCAGTTTTTTCCTTTTTATCATTTCATGTTTACAGTGCCTTTGAATAGTCAGACTTGTAGACCTTTAGTCTCCATAAGGAATGGTACAAATACAATCTTCATATTAAGTAAGTGAAAAAAAATAGCACTATCGGAAAATTATATAAGCAAGTAAGTGAAACTACAGTATTAGACACAGGTAAGTGTAAGCTTGACATGATACCAACAATAACCATTGGCTCATTGACCTTCATACTGTCCTTGGGTATTAGCTTCTACCGTAATGGCTAGAGTATTTAACTACACTTATTTCTGTGTTCTGTAAATAAATGTATTAGAGAAAACTAGTGTGGTGCTATATACCTATAATCCATGCTACTCAGGAGGCCAGGGCAGGAGGATTGTAAACTTGAGGCCAGCTTGGACAGTTTAGCTAGACACTAGAGGGGGTGGGGACAGAAAGGGAGAAAGGAGAGGAGGAGATATATATTAGTCATCTGAAATGAGACAGTAAAATATTATTAGAGGATAACTGTTGTCACTCAACGATTTTCAAAGTAAATATAAAATGTGGTGAAATGCACTGGATCCAGGACCAAGAGGTCTGTGTGGTTCCCTTTCTTGCTTTACAAAAATTGTTTTAGATTTATTTTTACTTTATATTTATGTGGGGTCTGTGTGTGTGTGTGTGTGTGTGTGTGTGTGTGTGTGTGTGTGTGTGCAGTGTCTGTGGAGGCCAGAAGAGGGTGTTGGATCCCCTAGGGCTCGATTTGTAGGCAGTTGTGAGCTGCCATGTGAGTGCTGGGAGCTGAACCCAGGTCTTCCCTGAGAGCAGTGTGTGCCCTTTTCCTCTTGTTCTTTCCAGCTCTTTTCTGCTTTAAAAACATAGCTACATGTTTGTCATTATTTGTTTAAGACACAGCTGCATATTTGCCACTTTTTTAAAGTCTGACAGAAACGAGGTTCTTGTAGATTGTTTATAGATTGATCCTGTTTCATTTTGACAAGTCAAAACAAAAAGGCCATTCCTCCAATTTTTAATATTCAAGTGAGGTATAGCATGCAGATGGTTGTGGGAGTTGGGAAACGCTTGTGAACTTCACTGTCCTCATGGCAGGACTACAGGAGAATACCTTCCATTAAGCAAGACTGCAAAGCTGGGCATTGCTTTCACATGCTAATGGTAGATTTAAATTTGTATCTTTTTAAATCTGTTGCCTAGTACTAAAATAAATCTGGGACCCAGCAGCTCATAATAGTTAATAGCCTTTATAAATGGGTCCCCAGACACCTGTTCTTTTACTGCTAATGAGCCCCTATTGTATGTGCAGGAATAGTGGAGTTCCTGTTGATTCTCTGTCCTAGCACATCTCTCTGTCTCCTGTGTGCATATTTAAATGACATTAAGAAATGCTGTTTCCTCTTGTTTTCTGTCATCTCTAGAATTCTGCCAGACACTTATTCTCTGTAATAGGTTGTTTGTTCCTAAATGCATTAGGGTTGGTATTTTTCCCCATTTTCCGGGTTTTGAATTTTTTAAAGAACCAAACCTCAATCATATTATTTTGTGAGGACTCAATATGACGTGATGTTGACAGAACAGCACCAGATCCACAAAGAGGCAAGTGGAGTTTCTGAAGGAACAAATAAATGGCTTGTGGAAATTCCAGTAGCCGGTAGAACTATAAGAAAACAAACAACAGAGAAGCCATTTCCGTGCTGTAATACAGTCACTGCTTATCCTCCAAGGTCGCTTATCACACCTGCATTTTTCATCACTAACGGTCTGCAGAATTTGTAATTATTTTATTTGAAACAAGGTACTCCTCTTGTAAGCTGAGGCAAACATGGATAAAGGCTGTTGCAGTCCATCAGACCAGAGCGCCCTTCCTGCAGCTCCTTTTGTAGAGGGCAGACCGAGTGTCTACTTCATGCACTTGAGTTCTTTAGAGGACAGTGCACTGATACGCCATTTAAACATGCTCGGATGTATGCTACAGAAGAAAAGTGCCAGCTGTCCTGTTGCCATGAAATATGCTTCTCACCTTAAAGGAAGTAAGAGTTTGCAAGTGCACAGCCTGAGCTGACAACTCCAGGTTGTCAAGAACCACATTGCACTTTGAGAATGGTTTCAAGAAGGTTTTATATGTACAGAACAACAAAAATGTAACTTAGCAAGGTGCTTTTCAGATACATCAGTAGGAATATCAGGCAAAAAGTTTACACAAAACAGGCAGTCTCTCCTCTGATTGATAAAACACAGCCAGCTGATGAAACAATTCGACAGCTAAAAGTGGGGAGAGAATGGTCAGGTCCAGGTGCTCCTGTGCGGGCCAGGTCCCCAGCTAAGGACCCCAGCACTTCTGTCTCCAGCTATAGGTTTCAGATGTTATCTGATAAGATTCTTGGCTTTTGGCCTGGTGAAAACTTGTGATTTGTTAAACTAATATACTCCTCTCCCCCCAAAAGATTTACCTAATATTCTCAAGGATGTTAGGTTAGATGCAAAGGCAGGCAGTGAATGGTTATAAATGAGCTGAATGCAGCCCAAGATAGCTTGGCTCTGAACCCATGCTGTGTGACACAAACCTAGGAAATGTGAACAGTATCTACTTATCCTAGATAAGGAACTAGTGACAGACCGTATGAAGGATACCACCAAAGTCCAATTGGTGGACCTGGGGGTTCTATCAGGGTCACTTACAGGAGAATGGCTGAAGGGTTCCTTATGGGAACAGAAAGGACTCAGTCATCTGATCACCAGAGCCTCTGGCAGCATGAGTGGTGGCTCCCTAAGCCTGGAGCAAACTGGACTGTGCTTGCACGCAGCTGGGCAGGTTGGAGAGTTCCCTTCCCTGAGGACTTCCAGCCTCTTCTAGGCAGCCCAGCTGCTCTCTGCTTCTTCAAGGCAGTCGGGTTCACCTGCCTATTCCTGGCAGGTTGGCTGATCTGAGTCTCCCATCAGTCCTCACTACCTAGATGGGGTGGAGGTGGGTGAGGTCTATCTGGTCAGTTTCAGGGATTTCTCAAACCTTTGAGATGTTTACTTCCTGACTCCAGGAACACTGCAGGATTTAATGTTTCACCTCGCTTTATAAGGGTGGTTCTACCTACACAGGAGGTTGCATATCAAATATTTACATTGTGATTCATCACAGTAGCAAAATTACACTTATTGAAGTAGTTACAAAAATAATTGTACAGTTGGGGTGCACCACAACATGAAGGACACTGTGAGGGTAACAGCATTAGGAAAGTTGAAAACTTTGCTTTAAAACATCCTGTATCTTAAGACCCTTCCAAGTTAGAAGGCTTTCTCTCAGACGAAATTGCTACACAAAACTCTGCAGCATTCGAAGCCTCCACACTCACAGATTCTAATCCCGGGGAGCCTTGTGGAAACTTTATCATCACAGATGTGGCTTGGAGGCTGGGGGTGGGCTGGGAGGGACAGTGCACACTTCAGACACCTGACTTGTCATGAGTGGTAGTGAATGATACAGGTCATCATTGTTCGACAAATCTTTTAAAAGGTAAGTGTCATACTGCTGATTGTTCAGAACGAGATCTCTGCCAAGTCCACTGGAAACACAGAAAGCGTTTGTTTTGTTCGTTCTAGAGGAACTTATTTTAAGTTCTTGCTAGTGATATTCTACTAGGTAGACAGTGCTGTTTGGAATGATACATCGGGAAAGGTCTTCACACCTCAGTCTTATACTTTGCTGGAACTCCCCTTACTAAGACATCTCTATGCCTGCGGAGTGAGCAGAGCCACCCACGGGCTTTCCTTTAGTTGAGTGCCTTCTGGAATAAAAGCACAAACACCGAGGTGCAAGTCCTGTAGGTGCTGCTGTGAGGCTAAGTCCTCATTGGGGTAAAGGGAGGTGAACCAGTCTCTGGTGGTTTTAAATACTGGCTGCATATTAGATTCATGTTTGTGTAACTTTATCCCCTCCTTCACTCCAGTGCTGCTGACTCTATTCTCCATTTAAAGGGTTTTCCCGTTGTATCACAGTATGCCCGTCTTACGTTGTATCACAGTATAATCTTACACTGCCTGCTTTCACCCCTTTGGTAGACGTGCATCCCCCTTTCCTAGTCCCACCATGACCTGTCCTGTATAGTGAAGTGTCTCACTTCTAATAAGCTAATTACAGTGTAAGAGAAACAGGGAGAAATTATAAATGATAAAAACAGGCAAACTTAGGGGCAGACATATGAATATAGGAATTTATAGGGTAAGAATTTAGAACAAATACCATTTACCAAATACTCATTTGTGAGTGTGATACAAATGATCATTTTCTATAACTAAAGCTAGCAGTATTGTTCCAGCTGTTCTTAAGGTAAGCATTCTTCAACCCAGCTTGGGAAATGCATACCTATAAGATGATCTTAGTAAGAAGGTTTCTGGACCCATTGGATTGACTTCTGTAGGTTCAGGATTCTTACTCCTACTGAGTTGCTAGTGCACACTGGAGTGGCTACTCTGCCTTTATTGGCAGACTAATCACATTTATAATTTCTTGGCTGCCTTTAGTTTGCTAGCAAGTTACCACAGTGGAATTCAGAGCACCTGTGTTCCTGCAAGCCATTACTGTGTACATGGAATGGAAGTGGATTTTTAAATAACAATATTGCTTTACACCTTTTTGGGGTGTGGTTGAGGAAACTCTGCATTTCTGACTTTCTTATTTGTGTGTAAGACACCATGGCAGAGGAGCATCTTACAGACATGGCGGTACTCCTGTTTCAGCCCATTGTTTGCTTCTCATCAGAGTCACATTTGTGGTTATCTGCCCTGCATGGCAAGTGCTGGGAAAACATTTGTACAACATCTTGCCAAGGAAGACTGTTGCCTGTACAGAGTACAGTGAATTCACTGTTCAAGATTTTCATGTGTTTATTAAAAGGGAAAAACCCCAGATACTAGTTAATTATATTCGTTTGAATTACTACATCTTGTGGTTAGTGTGTTGAATTTGTTAAATAGTTTAAGTGTATTCAATACAGAATTACAGCAGTTTTATTGATATACTGGCAAAGAAACAAACACGACCACTCTTTACCATCTGTTTATAACGCTATATAAAGAAGACCATGTTGGTTGCCATGGAGACTGCATTTCCCAGACCACTGAGTGTTTGCTTAAAATCTCCAGTCTTTTAAAGTCATAAGCTTTTTCCCAAAAAGAAAAAAAAAGAAAAGAAAAAGTATTAAAATATTAAAGTGTCCAGTGGGTTTTTTGTTGTTGTTGTTGTTGTTGTTGTTCTCCTGAAAGTAATTTTTCTGTAAAATTTATGCCAAGACTGTTATTTTATCTCAGGATCTCATTGATGAGGTTGTAGGCTCTTATTTGAGAATTTGGGGTGTTTTCAAGAACTGGGGAGAAAACGTAAATGCTATTCTACGTAGAGGTACCATATTTTTTTTTATAAGCAATAAATGGTTTTTCAGAAACCTTTGTTGTATTGGAAAAACAATAAAAAGGAGTCTGAAGAGGTAACAAGTATAGTAACATGGTATCTGAGATATAAAGGTGCTTGGAATCACACTAGCTGCCCTAAGAAGTCATGGCTACCATCTGAGGTAATTTGGCAAAGACCACAGCAGGGAGCTCATGGCTTTAAGCAGAATTGTTGAGATATTTAAAACTGCAGCTGTTAAAAAATATTTGTGGGGTTGAGGGAGATAGATCACTCAGCAAAGGCTTGCCTTGCAAACGTGACGACCTGAGTTCAATTCCCAAAGCCCACGTAAGTGTTGTCTGGTGCCACAGGGTTGTGATTTTAGCACTGGGGAGACAGAGAGTAGGGTACCTGGAGCTCTCAGGCAAGACAGAGATCTGACCGGTGGTTATCAGACCAATGAGAAACTTTCTCAAAAGAAGTAGGCCTTCTTGAGGATGACACTCAACATTTCCTCTGGCCCCCACACACATGGATACATACATGCAAGTCCACCATAGACACCCAAACACCCTTACATACATCAACATATGCCTAGCTAAGTACATTTTAAGAGACATGTTGCTGTATTTACTAAGTTGACTCTGTTCATATTCTTGAGACTCTTGCCTAGGGAATCAAGAAGTAAATCTATGCTTTACTTTCATTCCTACTAATACAGAACTAATTTTTCCTAACCCAGATGATTGTATGTCCCACAGGTTTTGGTCATAGAAACCTAGAAGCTATATAGGCATTGAAAGGCTTTCGTGCCATGTTCTTTAAAATGCATTTGCATTTGTTCCATCTTTTACTAGCCTAGGTCATTGATCATTCAGATAACCATAGTTAAGTCAGTGACCGCTTATGTGTCTCAGAATATTGAGTATTCTATACGCTCAGTGTTCATTATTAGTCTTTGTAGCAATCCTGCAGGCTAAGTCCTGTAAGTATGTCCACTCCTTTTTAAAAATATGTTTATCTCTATTTTATCTATATGAAAGTTTGGCCAGACTGTGTACCACATTTGTGTCTGGCGCCTGTGGAACTAGAGTTCAGATGGTTGTGAGCTGCTACATGGGTTCTGGGGACTGAAGTCGAGGCCTCTGCTAGAGCGACCAGCGCTCTCAACCTCTGACAGCTCCAGCCCCCAGCATACTCTCTTGAAATCAGAGTTTCTCAACCTTCTCACTCTGTCCAGGTGGCTATAAGGTTTGTTGTCAGATGTTCACAAGCACTGTCCCCTCAAGTGTGACAATCAGAGTGGCTGTAGAGATTCCCAGCGTTCGCCTGTGGAGAAGGGGAGTTTGCGCCCCTTGAGAACTACCGCTCTGCATGGAATAGTGTTTTCTTTCTCATTGTTCTTCTGGTGAGTACAGTCCATGCACCACCTCCTGCTGTTCACATCTGCCACCCTTGCACACCGACTTTACAGTGTTGTTCAGTTATTGGTAAATATGAGACACAAACTCCTAGTACTGGGATAGCCTTCTTGGGTCCTGGATTTTGAAAACTGGTAGTATAATGAAATAAACAAAGGTAGTCAACATAAGCTGTACTAAAATTACATATCCCAAGGTGGGGGGAGGATTTTAAACACAATTTTAGACTCTCCTGCTGAGCCAAATGTAGCAGCATTTGCTTTTTAATTCAGCACTTGGAGGGCAGAGATGGATAGATCTCTGTGAATTCCAGGCCCACCTGGCCTACATAACAAGTCCCAGGCCAGTCAGGGCTACAAAGTAAGATCATGTTTCTAAATAAATAAATATGAAAAAAAATCTCTACTGAGTTCAGTATATTAAAAATACAAAGCTCTGTTACTATGTATAAATTCACAGCTAAGATTATCTTTTTTGTTTTGTTTTTAATACCAACTTATATGAGAATATTTAGTATAGTTTGTATGAATCTTTTCTATGACATTAAAAAAAGGTGATCAATAAAAAGGTGATCAATTGTGACCCATCTTACAAAGCTAAAGAAGTTTTTGTTTTGTTTTTCAAGGTAAACTTTAATACCAATTAAATAGTTAAGGTTGTTTTTCTTTACTTTTTCAAAAACATGACTTTTTGCTACATCTATCCTGTGAAGGATGGCTTTAATGAAAAATCCATTTCTTAGCAATTTTTTAAAAATTGTGACATTGTGAAATGAAGCACAGCAGTTCTCTGAACTTGTCAAGTTAAGTTTCTATGATTTAAGTCTTTCCTGAAATTCTCTTTAGAGTATAATAATATTTCTGATTCTTTAACAGATTATTTCAGAAAATGTGTCAATTCATGGCTCAGGGCTGTTTGGTAGGAAATTACTAGATCTCACTATTATTAATTAAAAGGCCATTTGGAAGAATGCAGGCATAGAGAATAATAGCTTTCTTAGGTGTATGAGAATATTAGACCTTTTAGACTAGTAATTGTGCAAAATGATTATGCTGAGTTTTAACTACTGTAATTTTTATGTAGGCAGTAGCTTTCATGGTATTTATATATTTTAACAGTTTCAGTGGGAACCAGAATATGCAGTGAGAAATACATTTATTTTATATTTTATGGAACATTTTCTGCTCTTGAATAACGAGAAATAGTTAGCACCATTCTCTAGGTATTGATTTAACTACAAAGTATTTGACGGCAGCATCACTTTATTCAAATGGTCAAAGTGAAATCTACTTTTATGGGACAAACTAAAATTAATGTGGGAAAAATAAATAGAACATCATTTCTGTGACCTTCCTGTCAAAGATGCATAATCTGAATGCAGTTGCAAAGATCCATCAGCCAAACTCAGTGAGAGAACTTCTCAAGGTCAGCTGACCCGATATTTACAACATGGTCAAGGCCCTAGTGTCTGAGAATGTCCAAGAAAGTGTTCCACGTTTTAACAATCACCCCATAAAAAACAAATAAAACAAACAAGTATATGAATGAATGAATGAATGAATGAATGAGACATGGCAGCTAAAGGCCTAGAGCTGAGCTCACCCTTTTCTTAGAAAAGATATCACTGGGGCTGGAGAGATGGCTCAGCGGTTAAGAGCACTGACTGCTCTTCCAGAGGTCCTGAGTTCAAATCCCAGCAACCACATGGTGGCTCACAACCATCCGTAATGAGATTGGATGCCCTCTTCTGGTGTGTCTGAACACAGCTACAGTGTACTCATCAATAAAATAAATAAATAAATATTAAAAAAAAAAAAAAAAGAAAAGATATCACTGAAATAATTGGTTAAGTTTAAGGGGTAGCTGCAGTTGAGGTACTAAGAACACACTCATTAATTCCCATTTCCATGGTGCCTTCTCCTATTTGGACAGTTCAAGTCAGCAACTGGCTGCATTCATTCATTCATTCATTCATTCATTCATTCATTCATTCATTTACATACTTGTTTATTTGTTTGTTTTATTTGTTTTTTTTATGGGGTAGTTTTTGAAACAGTCTCTCTGTAGCCCTAGCTGTCCTAGAATTCACTGTGTAGACCAGGCTGGCCTCACAGTCACAGAGATCCTCATGCCTCTGCCTCTCAAGTGCTGGATTTAAGGTGAGCAGCTCCATGCCCAGCCAGCAACTGGCATTAAATATTTTAAGAAAAGCTTGTTCTGTAGTGGAATTCCTTCCTGTTTGAGATGGTGCTTTAAAGGGGAAGCATTCTACTACTTTATTACTTTGGGTCTTGGCTTCCTCATCTATAAAGTTAGGATAAGAATAGTACCCTTAAGGCTGGAGACGTGAGTCAGCAGTAAAGAGCCTCGGCTGCTCTTCGTCCAGAAGGGCCAAGCTTGATTTCCTGAGCCTGCATGAGGGGTCACAACTGTAACGGCAGTTCAGGAGCTCCAGTACCCTCTCCCAGCCTCGGCTCCTGCATGCATTTAGAATACATGTACACACAGAGGTGCCTCAGCTGTGTCTGCTAGTGATAACCTTGCCCCCGTTTTACTCCTAAGTTCCATCTCACTGTAAACACTAGAGACGTGTTTCAGCATCTACTGGTCCCGGGGGTCCAAAGAACAAGTAACTTGTACTTAGTTAAGAGTAAAGTAGTGGTCAGACTGTAAAATTGTAGTCCAGGCATCAGGCTTTGAATCCTGACTCTGTTACATACTTTTGACCTTGAACAAGAAGCCAGTGTCTCTTAGCCTTAGCTCGCCTATAAAACAGGGGTAGCTATAGTACCTACCTTGTGGGCCATATGTGAAACTGGTAGCTTCCTATCTCCTGTCTTATCAATTCGTCTTACAAAAATTAGTGAAAGTTAGGGGCGCCTCTGGGGCTTCCACTGCTTTTCTTCTCACTCCTGCTGAAACAAAGGCTGTGTCAGCCGACCAGTAACTATGAGGAAGACAGAAGGAAAACTGTCCACCTAACAGTTACCACCGGGTCTTCAACATTTCCCAGGTTCTGTTGCTGTAGTGTTAGCGTTTACTCTTTGATGCCTGTTTAAAGATTCACTTAAGGTAGCTTTGAGTTTATGTGCACCACATGTGTACAAGAGCCCCAGAGGCCTTGAGAGGACGTTAGATCCTCTGGAACCTGAATGATTGGTGCTTGTGAGTGATTTGGGTTCTGGGAACCAAACCCAGATCCTCTGCAAAAGCAGGCAGTGCTCTTAACCACTGAGCCATATTTCCAACCCTTCTGATGCCTTTCAAAAGTGGACTGTTTTGAGCTGGTTCAATTGGCAGAACACTTGCCTTGGCAAAACTGAATTTTAATACCTGTTGGATACAGTGTGTGGTTTTGTTTCCTACAGGTGTGAACACAGATCAGCAGAGCTTTAAGTCCTTCAGCTTCACATGCAGGCCTCCTAACTTTCTTTCCTGGAAATAAAAATATAGAATGAGTATAAATGATCTCTGTGGAGAAGTTGATAGTTTTCCCAATTTTTAAAAAAGGGCTTAAGATACTCAGAATGAAAAAATCATGATTTCCCTCCCTGAAAGTTGTGAATTTGTGAACTATTTTGGAGGCTCGGCTGTCACAGCCCACTAGAAGGGCACGGTGCCATAGACTGCAAGCTGGGCCTTTGCAGCGCCTCGTTCCAGCTAACACACATGGGCTAGGGCTAGACCCTGTCTTCCCTTTCAGTCTGCCAGGTATTTATTTGTTTATTTGTTTATTACCAGGCTAAAGGTTTGATTCGTCACCTGCACAACGCTATTACTGTACTGGAACTCTGAGGTCTGTGTGTGAATGGAGGTTATTCAAGATGTCCTGTGGCCATGTTTAAGGAGCCTCCAACTAACATGCTGTTGCCTGGGAACCTCATTGAGCATGCCCATGAGGAGGAGGCTACCCTCTTCTGCTGGTCCAGCTGTCAGCGCGTCAGACCTGGAACCCAAAGACATTTCAAGGCAGTGTGCAGGGAAACGTGAATTATTATTTTTTTCATATCTCTTACCCGTAAAGTACTTTGCCCTAATTTTGAGGTATCTTCTCTATTTAGTCTATATTTTATCCCCCTACGTTGGGTGAAGCTGAACTGCAGAGACAGAGATCACATTGGACCACAGGTGTCTCACTTGTCAGCTACATACTTTTAGACAGGATACATTATTAATCATCAAAGTTGAATGTGTGTACTAGACATTATTCTAAACACTGAAGATACAACCATGGGGAAGTCCATGTATTGTAACACGTTTACAATGTGTACAGTCAAGGAAGAAAACCAAAGTGCATGATCCATTACAAACATGTAGGGTGGTCTGAAGTGGAGAAAACTGGCCATCCCCAAGAGTGTCAGTGCCCAGTCCACAGAAGAGGGGTGATGGCCAGTGCGGAGATGCTCATTAGCCTGGATGACACGGCACACAGGACACTGGTAGACACTGCTGACTGAAATGGTCTGCCTACTGAATCTGGTACTGAGATTTCCTCCCTGCCTCTCTTGACGGGAGTCAATTGCTGTGGTAAACCTGTGCGTGATTTACTACCACCAGTTCTCTGTGGAGCAGGTGCCGTTCTGTTCATTAACTCACATCTAAGCGAAACTCTAGGACAGGGAACTGTGCTTTTCTGTTGACACAGAATTTGAGAGATGGTCGGTCTTGCCACGCTCATCCTTTCCTTTCCCACCTCCGCTGGTGGTCACTGTCAATGTCTACAAGGTCCTAAAGTTAATTAGGTGGTGACATTAATGATTGTGAGGGCTAATAGGTTTAACTAGGCAGTCAGTCGCAGGCTCACTCTGGTGGGAACTCTGTGTGGGAGGGGCACGCACGGTCTGTGGCCCACCATCCTGTCCCTTCCAATTCCCCGACGTCCTGGTCTCCTGTACTCTAAATTAGTGTTGACTTGGGGAAAATTAATGAGATTTCTTCTAAAAGTTTGCTCTTGTGAACCACAATGTTACAGTAATACTGTTCTGTAGTTATTTTTCCAGTCATTTTTTAAAACATTTTTTTTTCTTGCTGAAATCTGGTGCACTTCTCACTGCTACTCACCTCCTCCTAACTTGCCCTTGAGGTATTATCTGGTTTTCTGTAAATTATATCACCATTTTCCCCAGCTTGCTGATTTTTACTGGCTTCCTCCATCTGCTGTTATATCTTTACATTTGGCTTTCTCCTCTGCTTAATATGTTGTGAAAATGCCAACTATATGACTCTCTGCCTTTGTCTCTTCAACTTGTTCGAGTACACATTTTCACAATTTTGCACAGTTGGACTTCTTCATTAGCTAAGAAGACTGGTATTCTGAGCACGAAATGTTCATTACTTCATTGACTGATATTCTGAGCACGAAATGTTCATTACTTCATTGCAGTAGTCAGTTTTCAAACTACCTGCACAGGAGACCGAGTAAGCCAGAAGATGATAGATGAATCTGAGAGCAGTTGGGCTTTTTGCATTTGATGGTGGAGTTCATCATACCTGACCATTTGAGTGAGGAAGAGCACGACGTACTTTGGAAACATGCTTGATTTATCCTGTGCACAGACAGACTGTGGTAGTGGGAAGTATCATGCACAGTACATTAGCTCTTAGCCATGCCTCTGCCCCAGTGGTGCTGAGTCCCTGTGTCTGACAGTGCAGTGATGCTTGTGTTCCATCCAACCCACAGGTCTGCCTGACCCCTTGCTTCAACACTAAGGTGATGGGGTTGTGTTAGTTATAAGCACAGCGGGCGAATCCATAGCAGTCTATGAGCGCCCTGAGAGTTTTCAATGCTACCTGCAAAGGTGATCAGTTTTGACATTTTGAAATAAGTTTATACTTATTTCAGTAAACTGCTGGTGGTCAGTACTCATTTCTGCTAATCCCCTGGCTTGATTTCCTCTCCTATTCTACGACCCCCCCTCTTCCTTTCCCCCCAGGTGTCTGTCTTCTGCCACATGCCCATCACACCTAATTGCAGCTTCAGGAGAGCATTGGTGAGGCAGGCACTTCTTGGCACTGTTGTCTCTTAGGGATTTAATTCATGTGGGATGTACGTGTGGCCCTAAAGCCATGTCAGTGGCTGCTGTAACTCCCAGATTCTAAAGGCTGGTCACCTCGGGGCCTAAAATTGTTTCAAGTCTAGGACAATTTAGTCTTCGGATAGAAATGGCAATAATCATACAGTTTGGGTCATTTTGTCAATGGAAATTAACCTCTAGCTCTCCTGCTAACTTCACACAATAATCCATGACATGAAGGCTATTTTTAGTGACTCTGAAATTACGGTCCTTTCAGAATATTGTCAGGAGTGCTAGGCTTTTCTTTTACAAATGAGTAATATTCTCATCAGGTTGCTAAATGTGTATATTCTGTGTGTGTATCTTTGTGTATATGTATGTGTCTCTGCCTGTATGTGTTTCTCTGTGTGTTGGTGTGTATGTCTCTCTGTATATCTGTGTGTGTCTGTCTGTCTGTCTGTCTGTGTCATTTCTTTGATACCATTTAACTTTGGCTCTGTGTCTGATCATAGATAATTAAAGCTCCTACTACAGGCACCAGCCAGGTAGAGCTGGAGCGTACCCTTAGTCCCAGCGCTGCGGCAAGTGAGTCTCTGTGAGCTTGGCCACTGGTCTACAGAGTGAGTTCCAGGATAGCCAGGGCTACACAGAGAAACCCTGTCTTGGAAAACAACAAAAGTCCATCAGTCAGTCAGTCAGTCAGTCAGTCAATCAATCAATAGAAAAAAAACAGGTCTCTGAGGATCATCACTCACAGGTTATTTTATTCTGTTACCTCAAATGGGAGAACTTACTGCTTTTAAAACATTCTGTTGTCTTTAAAAAAACAGGGTTTGGTAAGGGTTTTTTTTTTCCTCCAGACTTAAAAACAAACAAACAAAGACAAGTAGGAGAACAAACTATTCATCTGTCAATCAATACTTGTTTCTGCTTGGTAGCAGAACCTTTCTTTCTATCATTTAAAAAAATACTTAAAATGCACAGAATAATGCAGAACAGGAATCCCGGTCACAGGTCTGAAAAGATCTTCCACCATCCTGCTTCCAGCTTGGCTCCTGGGGCTTGTTTCTGTGCATTGCCAATTGCAAAATGAATGAGACAGTGTTCACATATACCGGAGACAATGTTCACAGTCCTAGTCACTAAGGCAGAAAGGCCAAGGCAATCCTGGGCTACATGGTGAGACTGACTCCAAAAACAAACAACCAGGGCTTAGTGGGTAAAGGTGCTTGCAGCCAAATCTGACAATCTATATTTGATCCCCAGGACTCACATGGTAGAGGATGAAAACTGATTCCTAAAATTGTCCCAGCCCTCTGACACACACACACACACACACACACACCAAATAAATAAACAAATATAAAGGCTTTCGAAGGTCCACGGTCTTTGAAAAACAAACAATTCTCCTTTGTCTGCCTCCCAAGTGCTGGTTATAGGGGTGTGCTACCACAGCTGGCTTATTCTTCTTTAAACAAATTTACATTTCCAATTCTTTTACTCTAACATATTACATTGTATGATTTGGAAACCATAGTTGTAGTTCATTAGTTAGTCACAAATTCAATTTAAAGAGTTTCAATCGGCAACCAAACTGACAAAGTTCCCCAAGGGAGGAAAAGATCAGAGTATCCCCAGGGCTCTAGTTACCCGTGGTGACTTGGGAGCGTGTGTAATTCCTATTTTAGCTGAGGACATAGTTATAAGCATTGTTGGGAGTCTTGTTAATCCCCCTGACCCCATGTTTGATAGAATTGGGTAGCCACTGGCTTTTGTAGTGTGTTTCTGAGTGAGTATCGAAAAATAGTAAAACATATCCTATTTCTTGGTTTTTAGCATTAGAGGGAGTTCCCCCTCAGGGTGATTCTCTGCCACGGAGGTTTAGAGAGGGGGCTTTGGATCTGTTTAATGATGACGGTTCTAAGTGGTAAGTTGTTTGCGAGTGTGTGTGTATGTGTGTGTATGTTCTCATGTGGATGCATGAGGACAGTTGTGGGTGCCATTCACCTTTTGTGAGTGTCATGATTTTTCATTGGGCTGGCCTGGCACTTGCCACGTAGGCCAGGTTGTCTGGCCAGGAAGCCCCAGGGATCTGTTTGTCTCTGCTGGAAAGGTTTCAAGAGTCAATTCTCTCCTTCCACTATGTGAGTTCTGGGGACCAAATTCAGTTCGTCAGGCTTGGCTGCAAGTGTCTTTACATATGCACAATCTCATCTGCCTAGAATTCTGAAATCTTAACCATGAACCTTAAAAAGATCTTGCCGTGAGGCTTGAGGACGGCTCTGTGGTTAAGAGTGAGTATGGCTCTTGCAGACATTGTGAGTTTGGTTGCAGTGCTCCAGGAACTCCCAGTGCCTCTGTCTACTGCAGATACCTACTTACCAGACGGCACACAGACACACGTGCACATGATTTAAAAACATAAAAAGAAGTCTTCTTAAGAAGAAAAAGGTTTTACTGTGCTCCAGTCCTGGTACCCACCACTGCCTTCCATCAGACAGCACTTCCACTTTCTATCCGAAGTGGGGGCAGCAATGCCAGCCAGTTCTTTCTAATGGAAAAGGAAGGCACAGAGACCACACATAAGGAATAGCTCCCTTGTGGCCCGTTTTTATCAGTAGTAACTAACTTCATTAACATAGTAGTCAAATAACACAGCACAGCATGTTTGTTAGAGTGTGTTGGGGCTTTTACTGTGTGTAACTTTATCACTTTTAAAGGAGTCATAATTTAGGAAGAGGGACTCAGGACTTCAGAGTGGAATGTCTATATTTCCAATCAACTGGCAATCTAGCTGTTGAGGGTTCTTTTGCATAGACTCCTGGGTCAGCAGGAAGTTCTCTAAGTGCTGGTCTCTGTAGTTTCCCCCAGTGCTCAGCTGCGTAGGGTGTTCAACAGTGGGCAGGCTGAAGCAAGTGTAACCCCAGTCCTCAAACATTCACACAAGCCTCCGATAAGGGGACTGTCTTTTAGTTGGGGTTTCTGTTGCTGTGAAGAGATACCATGGCTACAGCAACTCTTAGGAAGGACAACATTTAATTGGGGATGGCTTACAGTTCAGAGGTTTGATCCATTGTCAGCTCGGAAGGGAACATGGCAGTATGCAGACAGACATGCTGCTGGAGAGGGAGCTCAGAGTTCTACATGTGGATCGGAAGGCAGCAGATCTAGAGTGCCACACCTCCTCTAACAAGGCCACACCTCCTCTAACAAGGCCACACCTCCTCTAACAAGACCACACCTCCTAATAGTTCCACTCCCTGGTGACCGAGCATTCAAACACATGAGTCTGTGGAGGCCGTTCCTATTCAAACCACCACAGGGACCTTTAGCCCATGAATATGACCTCTTTTGTATGGCTGGCCAGTCAGTTTCTCAACCCTTCTCTGCAGATGGCATCACAGCTCCTCGGCAGGCCCAGATATCACGATTCCTCAACCTTTGGCAGTAGCCAGAATTACAACTCTCAACTGAGGTCTAAGACCCTAGGCCCTGAGGACTTGGCAGCTCCCTGGTGACTGCAGACTGTCTCCTTTGGCTCCTCACAGCCTTTGGTCCTTCTGTAGTCTCAGTTCCCTGAGCTCCTGCCCTTCTCTCTGTCCTGCCCACTGAGCCATCAAGCACCTGCCTGGCCCCTTCTACAGTTTGGCCACTGTCTACAAGACTGCTCTGTGGTAATCACTGCCCTGTCTTCTTTCTGTTACTAGCCCAGTTTGTCTACTGAAAGTAGATAAGGAGAAGCCGTTTGTAAGGCCTGATGGTGGAAAACTAGAGCAGCAGGCAGCATGGGAGTATCTCCCCTCTGACACACTCTATCTGAGGAATCTGCTCCTACGGCCCCACAAGTATTTGCACCAATCACATCCATGTGTTTGGACTAATCACTGCTTTCTTTGCCTTTTAGCACTGTAGCCGTAGGGCAGTGGCTCTCAACCTTCCTGATTCTGTGACCCTTTGATACAGTTCCTCATGTGACCCCCAGCCATAAAATTACTCTCATTGCTACTTCATAACTAACTCTGCCATTGTGATGACTCACAACGTAAGTATCTAACATGCAGGATAGCTGATATGCAGCCCTTGTGAGAGAGTCGTCGACACTGTGCTGGACACCAGGGGAAGTGCGTGCACCTGTAAATGGCTGCTGAGTCTCTAGCCTTCAGACTGGCTTGTGACGGGCAGTCAGCTGAAATCTTTGCATAGTTGCCTTAGGGCATAAAAGACTGGGCTTGCAAGCCCAAATACTGTTTAAATCTTGGCACTTCCATTTCTAATTGACTAATGTGGCCAGTAATTACTAAACTTTTCTGAGCCACCCTGCTGATTTTCCTCAATTATAAAAGGATGTCACTAGGAACTTCTGGCATGGCTTTTGTGAGAAAGCAGCTGGTACTTGACTTGACAGTATGTCATGCCTGTGGTCTGTGTCACTCTTGCGGGCACTTTATTACTCGGTATGTATATGCTGACCTACAAATTCATAGTAGGTACCCCAAAAGGCCTAAAAGAAGCAGCCACTGGACTGGTGAGATGGCTGGGCGGGGGGGGGGGGGGGCAGACAGAGGTACTTTCTGGCAAAATCTAGTGACCCAAGCTTAAGCCCTGTGATCTCCATGTGTCATAGCGGAAGAGAAGAGAACTGATTCCTGCACGGTGTTCTCTGACCTCCACATTCATGCATTTCTATCTGCAGATACACACCAGTGCACCACTACCCACCTCTACACATGAATGGTGTTTGAGAGGACTCGCCTTAGGCTTCCTGTTGATGTGATTAGAAAAGCACCCTGGGAAGAAGGGGTTTACTTTATTTTACACCTTGTAGTCCATCATCCAGAGAAGTCAAAGCAGGAACCTGCAGGCAGGATCTGATGCAGTGCCCAGTGGCTTGCTCAGCCTGCATCTTATAGCACCCAGGATCAGTAGCCCAGGGGCGGCATTGCCCACAGTGAGCTGGGCCTCTCACATCAACCATCAGTCAAGAAAGTGAACCACAGGCTTGCCCATGTGTCGGTCTGGTAGGGTCCTTTGTTGTTGTTGTTGAGGTCTCCTCTTCCCAAATGGCTGCAGCTTGTGTCGGGTTGACAGACATGTACAGTGCGGTGTGTTCTGAAAGGCCGCTGCTGGCCTCAGTTTGTCTATAGTGCACAGTTGCAGTCCTTGTTCCCACCATTAGTGGGTTACATTTGTTTATCTATGTCTTGCAGACTTATATGTATGTATGGGTAGCATGTGTTCCCTTATATTGGTTACTAATTCTTCCTAAGTCCCCTAAACCTAGGAGTTCCCAAGATTTAACTTCTAAGAATGTCAGCATGCATGCATATATGTACGCAGTTAGTTAGTTTTTTGAGACAAAGTCCTTCTGTGTAGCCCAGACAGGCCTTAGGCTTGCAATAAACCTTCAGTCCTCCTGCATGGTAGAATTGTAGTATGGGGCTCTGGAGGAAGAAGCAGGTGGAAGCGTTGGAGGCCAGCCTGGTCTACGTAGTGTATTCCAGGACAGCCAGGGTTATGTACAGAGACCCTGTCTCAACAAAATCTAAACTAGAACTTCCGGTATGTACCACAACACCTATTTTCTTCCTTTTCTTAAGCCTTTGCTGTCCTTTTTTTTCCTTCTTTTGTTTTCTCTTCCCCCCAAAACACCTTCATCCGCCGGCTTCCCTTGTTTCAGCCATCACTTCCATGGAGAACTCACTAAATCTGTACCCAGAGCCTTCATCCGCCGGCTTCCCTTGTTTCAGCCATCACTTCCATGGAGAACTCACTAAATCTGTACCCAGAGCGTTTCCAGCTCCCCACTGGGCATCTCCATCTGGAGATCCTCCATGCATTAGAGTCAACATGTCAGAAATGAGCTCGTCAATTCCCCGTTAGATTTACTCCAATCTCTCCTGGTACAGCATCATCTGCTTAACAGAGAGGCTTGACTCTTCCGCCACTGCCTTTCCTTCATTCCCCTCTTCCTTCCCTGCCTCCCTCTTCCTGTCAGTGAGCCCGCTGCCCATGGCCACCTCCACTGCTGCCACCGTCTTCCAGCTCTGCACTGCCCTGCCCTGACTGCAGCCCTCTTTCTCTCTCCGCAGGCTGCTGGAGGAGGTGCCTCCTCACTGGGCTTCCCTCTCGTTTCCTCTGCATCCTGCATGCTGTCTCCATGGTATTAGGCCCAGGGAACAGTTTCAGTCTTTAGCACTAATTGCATCACTATCTTACTGACAAACCGTCCAAGCCTCCAGATTGCTTTCAGAAGTCCAGACTACACCTGAGTCCCAAGGCCCTTCATCCTTCGGCTGTCTGCTTTGCTGGGCTCGTCTGTGTGAGTCTCATGCCTACATGGATAGCCCCAGTTCTGAACCTGTTCCCATCCCCCCTTCTTGTCACTGCTTCTCGTGCTCCTTCTGTGAGATTCTCCTTTTCCTCACTGGAGTGATGGAGCCCCAGCCTCCTCTCTTCTCATTCTCTACTCAGGAAATCAGGCCATCTTTCTGAGGTGCTGAGGACCAGCAGGAAGCTCCAGCAGGAAGCTTTTCTCTGTGTGCTGTTAGCTGTTATTTATGTGATTGAGTATATATTCAAATATAAGTTTCCTGTAGTAACTGTTTTTTAGTTTCTATTCTTTGTATGTCCCTCCGTCTTGACACATTTGTATTAAAACAATTTAAGAGGATGTGTCTTAACAAAGTGTTACAGTAGTGACGTGAGACCTTGAGATAGAAAATTGAATTAAGGAAGAGAATTGTGTTAATTGTTGCAGATGTCATGGCACCACTGACCTGAGCCGCTCTCTGAGCATGAGCCGGGATTCTGATGTGGGGGGCTGCCAGGCCCAGAGCCTCATCTTCTCAGCTCACCTAGCGAGGACTCAGTCCCCTCAAAGCACTTAGTCATCTTAGGTCTACACTAGAATTTTGGAAGAGGCAGAGCTTTCAACAGAGCTGGGCACAGTAGCTCACACCTGTAACACAGCACTTGAAAGGCAGAGGCACGAGAGTTGCCTCAAGGTCAAAGCCAGCTTGGGCTACACAGTGAAGTTCAGGCCAGCCTGCACTTCAAAAGAGGTTGGGTTTCTTGGTTGGTTGGTTGGTTGGTTGGTTGGTTGGTGGTTTGGTGTGATTGGGTTTTTACCCCCAAATATATTTTACAGACTTTTTAGAATTAATAGTATATAAAATTAGTTATATATTCATATTAAGTGATTTTTCTAGGATTGTCAAAAGTGCAAATTGTATTTGAATTGAATTAAAATTGTTATTTTAGGTTTGACTCATCTCTATATGTCATTAAGCTAGTCCCATAATTCTTAGTGAATATCACAAAAGCCACCTCTCCAGATGCATTATACCATTTGGTTACATCCTGTGCCAGCCACCACCCCGTCATCTTTCTACAACAGGATAGTTTTTGTTTTGTTTCATTTCATTTGCTTTTAATAAAATACTTTAGTACCTTCCCATTGGTGCTTGAATAAAGAGCAAACCTGTTGCTATAGACTGTTCAGCCTGGTGGTCCAGTCCCTGTGTCCCCTAGGTCGTCCCTGTCCTGGGGACCCATTCTTCAGTGTTCAGCCTGGTGGTCCAGTCCCTGTGCCCTCGGTCATCCCTGTCCTGGGGACCCATTCTTCAGTGTTCAGCCTGGTGGTCTAGTCCCTGTGTCCTAGGTCATCCCTGTCCTGGGGACCCATTCTTCATTGTTCAGCCTGGTGGTCCAGTTCCTGTGCCCTAGGTCATCCATGTCCTGGGGACCCATTCTTCTTCCCTTTCCCTTCTCTGGTTCCTTTCACATCTGTTCTTCCTTTGGATGTCAGCTCAGTCACTACTTCCTCAAGCCTGTGGCATTCCTGATGTAGTCAACTCTGTGATGAATTCTTAGGATGGTTTTTCTCTTTTTGTCCATAAAAGCATTTATTATGACTGTGGTTCACATTGGATTGGTGATTATTTCCATTTATTCTGCTAGATCCTAAGCTCCATGCCTGGTTTTGCTTGCCATTGCACCTGTACCCAGCTAGCATAGTGCCTCATGCATGGAAGGCCTCAGAGTTCACTAGGCAAATGGATATGTGAGTGGTGCGCCTTGTTTACACCAACCAAACACAAACAGTTCTGCAGAGTTTAATGATGGGGTTACATAGTGCTGAGGGTTGCTTTCCTTGTTATACTTGTGGAAGATCAAACTATATAGTAAAATGAAATTATTGACAATTGCAAAATAAGGAAAACTCCTAGATATCTGTGGAATATAGCAAAGGCTGTATCCCCTTTAGTCTTTTCCAGTGACAAGAGTTAAACATCAGTAGAGCCTGCCCTAGTCTTCTAGTCATGTAAAGCCATTTGGTGTTCTGAGACTCCATCTCTTCCTGTCAGTCTAAAGTCTGCCCGGCTTCTGGTCCGCATCCTCTCGCTCTCAGCTCCGCCTCTGACAGGCTGCTCCTGCCACCGTGCTCTCTGCTCACCTCCATGCCCTTGCTTCCTTCCCCAGAACACCTGTCCACACACGCACTCCCGCTCAACTCTCTCTACACTCTCTAGCTCTCATGGATTTCTCTCTGAGCTCCAGGAAGTGGTGTTGCCTCCTACTCAGTACTTCTGGGTTCTAACAGCTTCATCCGTTCACCAAAGCAGTTCATAGCACTTTTACTAGTGCTTTTAATCCAAAGTGTTGCCTGTACAAAGACAGACCGCATCTCACCATTGTTGGCCGTGAATTATTATTCACTAAGGTTTTGACTGAATAAAATTGAGAACACGAGCATCACTGTTCTCCTACCCAGCAATCACACCTGTGGCATACAGGTTAAGTATCATCTATCAAAATACTTGGGACCAGAAATGATTCCAATGTCAGGTTTTTCAGATTTGGGAGAATTTGCATGGACTTTAAACTGACTGCAGATCCCTAATCTGAAGTAGAAATGCTTCAAAACCCTGGAGTTGTGCAATCCCTCTGTGATTCTGCCAGCTTCTGGATATGGTTCTGCTTGCCAGTATCCCTACCTAATGAAGGCTGAGGTCGAAATTCCCCCGGAGTGACCTGGCTTATATCACATAAGATTAGCACTGTCCATTGAGATCTCGGAGATTTTATGCCCAGAAGACAGAATTCATCTTCTCTTTTGGTTGTGAATGAATATTAAGCTTTGGGGAGTTATCATCAGTTTCTCCCAGTGCTGTTTTTAATGGTGTTAGTGGAGTTGAAGAGACTGTTTTGGGGAACATTTCATTTATTCAAACTATTCATCTGCCCTCTAGATTGTTAACCCTTGTATTCATATTATTAAAGGTCAGAAGCTGTGCTTCTCGGAGCGTTCTCTTGTTTTGCCCTCCAGCCTTTTCATATTCTTTCCCTCATCTTTCTGTACCACATTCTGAAAGAGGAAAATGTTTCAATGAGATGTCATTGGGATGGGAATTCCATTGGAGATCTACCTCCTGGTGAAGTAGAAAAACTACAGGAGATCCTGTTCATTAGAAGAGTGGGGAAGACTTGGTAGACATGGGAATAAATGTAAGAGACAGAAAATGTAAAAAAGAGAGAGGGGGAGGGGGAAGGGAGAGAGGGAGAGAGAGAAAACAAGTTGCCAAAACAGCAACAACAAAAAGAATGCAGTTTATGCGGCGGCGTTTCCTGCCATGTGCTGCCATGGCATCCGGTGCTTCATCCAGGCCCAGCCTCTGGGTCCTATCAGAAGAGCTTGTCAAGCATAGCCCACCTGCTATGGAGCCGCGGCTGCAGTTTGACGTAGCAAAGCCAGCTTATTACAAAGCAGGTCTAAGCTGTAGCATCCTTTTAATATCAGAGCAAATTATGATTGTGAAGGAGTGCAGCACGTTTGCAGGGAGCTTACTGAGCATGCGCAGCATGCTTGCGGGCACTTACTGAGCATGTGCAGCATGCTTGTGGGCACTTACTGAGCATGTAGAAGGCCACGGCTCCCAACCTGGCACCAGTAATAAAAGTAAAGTGCAAGGTGGGGTTAGCCAGGGACCCAGAAAGAGAAGGGAGCCAAGGTGCCAGGCCCTCACTGAGAGTGTTGCTTTAAAAAAACCACGTCACATTCTCTTGCTAGCTTCTGAACTTTCAGCTTGTGCATTAGTCTTTCCTCTTTAATTCTCTTTATTTAAAAAAACAAAAAACAAGTCTCATTTTTAGGTCTTAGAAATTGGACCATTTTTATAGCTATCTATAACCCAAGATCTGCCCAGCCTTTGGTAAGTGTGTTATCTCTTCTCCGTGTGTTTATTAACAGGGCCCTTGTGCATGACAGCCGTCATAACCTACAGCTGCGAGGCCTGGTCGTGCTGCTCATTTCGAAGGCCGCAGGGCCCAGCGCTGGGCACTCTTCGTGTCAGAACTATGACATGGTCAGTGGGATCTATTCATGGTAAGTCTGCAGCGCTGTTCTCTGGATTGTGCATCACTCTTCATCCTTATATTTATATTGTTGTTCTCTGGATTGTGCAGTCACTCTTCATCCTTATATTTATATTGCTTTAAAAATAGAGTCAGCAGTAAAAGTCCCTGGTGATAAGCCTGATGTCCTGAGTTTTGTACTCAAGGACCTTTGAGGTAGAAGGAGAGAAGCAACTCCCAAAAAGCTGTTCTCTGATCTCCACGCATGTGCGTGGTGGCCCATGCACACAGTCAGCATTAGCATCATTTGGTACAGTCTGATCTCCACG
>NW_021604635.1:817200-820999 GCF_004785775.1 Grammomys surdaster | reverse complement strand
CAGTCAGCATCAGCATCATTTGGTACAGTCTGATCTCCACGCATGTGTGTGGTGGTCCGTGCACACAGCCAGCATCATTTGGTAGATCTCTTTTTTTTTTTCTCGTCTAGGAATCTTCAGTAGAAGGGCTGTACAGGGATCAATTTCAGTGTTTGAATTGGTTTGTATTTGTTAAACATTGTGAGGTTATGAGTCCTTTGTGAGTTACCCGTCTGTTCTTTCTAATGCTGCTAGAAGAGTGTCACGCTCACTTCACTCTGAGAGAACAAGTTCCCAAACTGTAATGTGTGACATTCTCACACATTACATACAGTGAGTGCAGAAAGCTCAGACCAAGGTCACTTCTCATGGTTCACCTGCCTTTTGTCTTTCAAATAGCTTGTTTCTCTTGTACATTAAGGTAGATGCTAACTAAATTGGTATGCTCCCCACCACTACCCCCACCACCACCCTGCCCCCAGACCCAGATCCTCCTGTAAGAATGGCTTGACAATCTTGCAAATGAAAATCTACTTAGATGTTTGTCTAGCTTTTCCAAACTGCCTCTGTTAGAACTCAAAACTTTACCTTATATACTTTGTAGAAAACCTGAGCAAATTTAGCTCAGATTATGAGAGAAAATACACAAAGGTTTAAAATGATTATTAGCAACTTGGTGTCAGTGGAAAGCGAATGGCTCACATATCTCCATCCTGTCAGTAGTCCCACTGATTTCTGGCTTCCTGACTTTGAGCCTGCCCTGGTTGTCAGCTGTTGGCTTGTACATCCAGATAACTGTGCACACATGTATGAGGTAAACAGCTGTGCACATGTGTACAAGGTAAATACTAGCTGTGTATATGTGTATGAGGTAAATGGCAACTGTGCACATGTGTATGAGGTAAATGCTAGCTATGCACATGTATATGAGGTAAATTCCCAGCTGTGCACATTTCTATTAGGTAAATGCCAGCTGTGTACATATGTATGCGGTAAATGCCAGCTGGGTACATGCATGTGTATGAGGTAAATGCCAGCTGGGTACATGTGTATGAAGTAAATGCCAGCTATGTACATATGTATGAGGTAAATGCCAGCTGGGTACATGTATATGAGGTAAATTCCCAGCTGGGTACATGTGTATGAGGTAAATGCCAGCTGGGTACATGTATATGAGGTAAATGCCAGCTGGGTAGATGTGTATGAAGTAAATGCCAGCTGGGTACATGTGTATGAGGTAAATGCCAGCTGGGTAGATGTGTATGAAGTAAATGCCAGCTGGGTACATGTGTATGAGGTAAAAGCTGGCTATACTTGATTGTTTCTCAGCCTTTTAAAATTGCGGTTCCATACATGACGGGTGTTCAGAAGTAAATCATTCTTACGTCACAGAAGATACAGCCATTTCAGAAGTCAAGATTTATCAAAAATCTACTAGATAGAGAATTGACAAAGTTGGATTAAAATCCTGTTTTTATTGTAGATAGATAGTTCTGTAACTCAGGGGCCTGTTTTCTGTGTGTATGTAGTACCCCATGATGTTTGTTCAGGTTTCTACCTTCTTATCACCCTCTCTGAAACAACTCTTTTGTTCATCCTTGCAATGTGGAGTCTCAGCAGTCCAAACAGAACTTCTGTCTGGAAAATTAGTACACATCAGTCACATGAAAGCTTTCCAGAGAACACTGTACATAGAACACATACCTGCAGGCCCAACACTTGGATCCCGAGGCAGAAGACTCACAGCTGAGAAGCTACAGAACAAGACCCTGTCTCAAAAAAAACCCAAAAACAAAAAAACAACTCTCCCCCCCCCAAAAAAATCCCACAGATCTTTTTAAATAATCTAAATGAGTTTTTACTTGAGGGCGTAGAATCTCAGTTGTGTTTAGGAATAACTCTGATTTATAATTCTAGGCCACTTTCTGCAATCAGACTTGATGTAGTAATTTATCAGTTGCCTGGGTGTTTTACACACTTGCTAATGTAAAAAGTAATTTGGCATAGGAGTTTGGGAGGCCACCAATTTGTTTCTGTACCACTGAAGTCAATTTGTTTGTCTCCTGCTTCCTTAATTATTCAAGTGTAACTTTTGCTGGAGGCTTGTATCTGTAATGCCACAGTGAATTATTTAACATTTGAGGAAAGTACTGATTTGGGAGCGTTTTAATTTACCTCCAACTACTGGGGTTTATATTGTTGGTGTGTTTTTCTCTTTAGCTTGACTTTGATGTCAGCTAATGGCAAAAAATTCACCTGAGTGAATCACCTAAGGGACCCAAAGTGAGTTAGGTGATCATTTTGTTTGGCCTCAAGATATAACTGGTGCTGCAGACTTATCACATAATAGCTGAGAGAGACAGAATTTAGGCTACAATGTAATAAGTGTACTTGAGGGAAAGGCACAAGACCCACATTTATAAAAATGTCTTGTAAACATCTATCCAAGCCTTGTGCCAACAATAGCAGATTTAGAATTTATTTTATTAATCTTAACTTAAAAATATTAATTATAAGACCAATAGTGGATACGGGAATGGGCTGGAGATAGCTCAGTGGTCAAGCACTTGCCTTAGTATTCTCTAGTCCTTAGGCTCAGCTTCCAGTACAGTTTTCTTAACTAAATTTGCAAATATCTCTAACTATAGAATGAGAACACTTTTTAAACTTCCTATTTTACTACTAATAGCAGAATTTTTTGTTTTGTGTACAAAAGATATTTTGTAGCAAATAAAATATATATTGTACTTAAATTGAGATTTTTCTAATGTAATATTATTAAATTTAAAGAAATCCAAATGGTTGTCATTGCTGTTAGTATCATTATATAGGTAGTGTGGCCTTGCTTCAGGGTCCAGGGTAGCCTGAAACTGGCTATATAGCCTAGGGTGTTCCTGAATTCATGATTCTCCCCAACTCTGCAGCCTCACACATGCTAGGAGTGTAAGTTTGCTAACACTGGAGGCCTGCGTGAAATATTTCCCAATAGTTCAGCTTTCTCAATTGTTTTGCAAGAACCAATTTGAGTTACTCTCTTGTAAGTAGCAGTTAAAAACAAGTTGCAAGCTGTACATGTTAGTGTACTAACTGGAACATCAAAAGCTAATATGGAAGCAAGACCACAAGTTTAAGACCAACCTGGGCTACATAGTGAGTTCAGAGCTAGCCTAAGCTATATAAGGAGACTCCATGTCAAAACCCAAAACAGTTTGTATAAATGGAATACATTTTCCCTCCTGAAACACATTTAACAAACATATTCTTCTCTTCCCTAGTACCCAGCTAGGCTATGTTTTCCAGCTTCCCTTGCAGTTAGCTGGGCTATCTATCTGAAATCTAGCTAATACAGTTACAAAAAAGTGCCATTTATATTAACAATGTGACCCCAGTAGTTTGGAGATAAATTAAAAGGATCCCAAGTTAATATTTTCATCAAGTGTTAAGTAATTCATATTATAGATAGAAACCTCAGAGTGTTACTACTTCCTGCCATCGAAGTCCTGCACCGTGATGCATGTCGAGCAGATGCTCTTGGAGGCCCATTCAAAGATGCAGTGCTCTCTGGATCCCTCCTTGGAAGAGCACCAACCCATCCGTCAGTATCTATGCCAGCACCATGAAGGAAAGTCCACTTTAAGGCACTTAAATGTACTGTTAATTACAAACACTGCTCAAATTGCCCCACTGGACCACCAGTGGCAGCCCATATTCCTTGCTACCCGCCAAAATGCTCTGGATTCTCGAAACAAAGACAGACACACACACACACACTTTCTCTCTCTCTCTCTCTCTCTCTCTCTCTCTCTCTCTCTCTCTCTCT
>NW_021604635.1:773888-817190 GCF_004785775.1 Grammomys surdaster | reverse complement strand
CTCTCTCTCTCTCTCTCTCTCTCTCTCTCTCTCTCTCTCTCTCTCTCGCACCCATGCACAGACTTATTTTTTTAATATGCCCTAAGCAGATCTCAAACTTCCACGTTGCTAATGCCTCCCCTCCAATACTCCTGAATTATTACTTACTGTATAAAATCTGTATTCCATCTTTGCTACCCCAGACCCAGTCATGGGAGGGGCCCCGTGGCTGCTCTTCCCCTGTTCTAACATGGCTGTATGCTCTCTCCTCCCAGCTCTCAGGCAGATCTCTCTGCTTCTACCACTTGTCGAGTACTAAGTCCTTCCCATGGTTCCCTTGCCTGGGAATTCTAAAGTCCTGCCTCTGTCTCCCTGCCCAGCCATTGGCCACCAGCAACTAAAGCCAACTGGGGGCAGGGACACCGCATCTTACAGGTAGACGTACGAATTCCTCTATAATTTGGGAACCCAATTAACCTAAGCAATAAACCAAATCCACAACACTTAAATGGCTGCTTACCCTGCTAACAGCAGCAGGTGTCAACATAATACACCTTTCTTTCTCTCTGGGCCAGTGCTATCACTGTTCTGCAAAGTCCTCATCCTCAAAAACTTAACCCCAGGAACTCCCGCCCTTTTGTTCTATGCCCTGTGAGCCACACACTCACGTTTCTGCAGGTCTCATTTCTAGCCGTCCATTTCCACTCCCGTTTCCAGCCTTTGTAACTTCGTGTCTAGATTTTAACAACAGATCCCTTTCCAGTCTCAGTCTCTGAGTGCTCCTCCCTCCACTCTGACCTTTCTGGCCTTGCTAAGCCGAATACTCAAAGCCTGCCTAACAGTTACGTGCTTTCGCTGCATCGGGCACTCCACATTTTGTAGGCGGTGTAAGCTGAATACTGTAGATGAAGCTAGGAAACACATAGTGTGTGAACAACTCTGATACAGTCAGGCATGGTGGAACATGCCTGTGATCCAAGTATTTGGGAAGAAACCACAGAAGAATTGCAGTATGTTCAAGGCAGCCTGAGCTGTATAGTGACTGGATGCTGCCCATAGCTACATAGTTAGACCCTGTCTCAAACCAAACCAAGTGTAATACCATTATAGACACTGCAAATTGAGTACAGACAGAGTTCTGTGAGAGAGTTAAGAGTGTTGATAAGAAAGGAAAGAATCTTTTGTGAAGATGGACCATTTAGCTCAGAATAGAGAGAAATGAACCCAGAAGATAGGCAGGTCCTCGTTTCTAGGGACACAGATGAGTCAGGCACAGTGAAGTGTGTTTCCCTAAGCAGAGGAATTGAGATAGTGACTGACCGAAGTCGTGGCCTATAGAAGTCCCCAGTGGAGTCGCAATAGCATGGATTCCGAACAGACACTCAGCTCATAATTGACGCCTGAACAGCTGTATGAATTCATAGAATGGAAACTGACTTCATTTTGTGTGTTGTGGCTTCAGTTGTCATCCCAAGATCCATTTGCTGAATCTGTCTCATCCCCTAGTACCTCCCTCTGTGGCCTTATTTAAGAGATACAGGGCTAGTTAAGTTAAAATAAAGTCACTGGAATAAGTTTTAACCTAGTGTAACCAGAGCCCTCTCAAGGGAAGAACTGGAGAGACACACATATATGGAGAATGCCCTGTGAACCTGGAAACTCAGGATCCACAAACCAAGAACAGTGTGCAATAGTCCCTTCCCTCATGTCCTGGGTAGACTCACGTGGTGAAAGGAGGAGACGTGGTGGAAAGGAAAGGCTGAGTGAGACTCTGAAGGGCCTGAAGAGTTAGGGTTCTACCCACGGAGACAGTGGGTGGTACCTGATGGCAGCAGGGTAGACCAGGGGACAACTTTCCTGAGTCAGTTCTCTCTTCCTTCCTATAGGGTCCAAGCATTGAGCTCACATCATCAGCCTTGGCAACAGACACCCTTACCTGCCAAGACATCTCACTGGCCTGAGAGAATGGTTTTAAAATTCAATGAGGGCCAGTGAGACGGTTCAGTGGGTAAAGGCCCTTGCTATGCGAGCCTGTGACCTGAAGGTGTTCAATCCCTTACATCTACATAAATGTGGAAGGAGAGAACCAACTCCACGATGCTGTCCCTGACCTCCACATGTGTACCATGCTGTGTGTGTGCACACACATATAATAATAATGATAATAATAATAATTATTTTTTAAAGAAATAAGTGAAGGTCAGGCTTGGGGCCTCTTCCTTCTAATAACCAGCCCTGAGCAGTATAGGCAGGGGGACCAGTTCCAGATCAACTGTGATAGATAGTAAAACTTTATATAGATAAATACTAATAAGTAGATAAGGACCGGCAGTAGAGTCCAGTGGTAGTACACTTGCCTGACATTCACAAAACCTTAGGTTCTGTTCCTAATACCACAGAGGGAAAGGGAAAGAAGAGGGAGAGGAGAGAGAAATGAGTGAGCCAGACAGATGCAGGGGCCCCAGTAAAACGTGTTGTAGGGCATAGCTAGTGTTCGCCTGGCAGATACTCCTGGGCAGGGCTGGTAGAGCACTTGCCTGGCATGTGACAAGCCCTCTGTTTCATCTCCAGCAATGCGAAAGCGCATAGACATGCACATGCATGCATGCCTGTGTGACGTGAGGAGTAAGAGAAAGAGAATTGGCCAGGGAGTTAGAGGAATGGTCTGGGCAGTGTTTGAGAGGGAAAAGCAGAGACTTGGAAAGGATGGCTAACCGAGATTTTACCCCAAGCAGGTGGCTATCGCCTCCGCTACGTTCAGACCCCTTGTGGCCTCTCACTCCATCCTTTTCTTTCCTGCCAGCATTTCCCAAACTGTGTTCCAGAGTCAGGTCAGCATGTGCTAGTGCTAGGTAAAAGCAGTTTATAGAAGATTTTCCTGTCTCAGAATTTTTCCTGTTCCAGGAGTCACTGTGGACATAAGGTATGCTCTGTGACTTCCTAAGGAGATACTTTTACTAATTAGCCTGACTGCAGGGCCATTTGAGCTGTCAGTAGTACATCTTGTAGAACGCTGCAAACATTTGGGAAATGTTGTATTCTATTTCAGAGTGCCTAACTTGGAATCCTACTGGGAATTCTGTGAGGCAGAAATACACTTTTCCTAATGAGAAACTAGGTTTAGAAAAGCAACTTTCTGAATCCCCACCTCATGGGGCCAAGTGCAGAAAGAAGTACATGGTTATAAATTGCTTGAGTTTTAAGTGAACCTGAATCCTATCACCTACTGGTTATGTGACCCTCAACAAGCTGAGAGCCTTAACTTCCCTTCTTGTCGCTGTGATGAGGTCAATGTTCTGATAAAAACAGCTTAAGGAAGGGATGGGTTTTGTTGTGGTTTTGCTTTAGCTCCTTGTTCCCAGTTTTAACCTTCATGACTAGGAAGTCACAGTAGCAGGAACTGGGAACGGTTGGTTGCATTGTCCCAGTGGGAGGAGAGCAGTGACTGCATGTTAGTGCCCAGCTTGCTCTCTCCTCTTACGTAGCTCAGGTCATGGCCGCAGTAACGACAACGTATCTTCTCAACAGTTAGTGCACGAAAGACATTCCTCACGGGCATCTCTCTCAGCTGTCAAGTTGACAACACTAGCTATGATATCAAGTAAGCTCTCTGCCTCCTGGCCACTTTGCTGGTTAGATTAGAAAAGGCATGAGAAGCACTCAGGACCACAAGTTCAAGGACAGCCTGGACCACATAATGAATTTCTAGGCCAATATGGCCCACACAGTGAGACCTGTGTCGTGTCTTAACCGTGTCTCCTATTACTTCGAGGCCCTGTCCTGCTGTGTCGAGCCCTTTATCAGACTGCTCCCCCTATGAGGACACGCACCGCCCTAGCCTTGCACACCTTTATCTCACCCAGAGCTTGGACATTGTGTCCATTTAAATCCTTGTCTAGATGAACGCCTCTTCATTATATCATAAATGGTCCATCCTAGACTGAAAGAAACTTTCAAATCACGTTTGTCTTTTAGGCAAACAAAACAAAACACCTTTTGTTCTATAAAGCAAAATATGATACAACATTTAAAGCAAGGAAAGCTACTAATAGAATATCATGAAAAATAATCAAAGAAGCCGAAGAGATGGTTCAGTGTTTAAGAGTTCTTGCTGCCCTTGCAGAGAACCCGAGTTCAGGTCCCACACTGATGTCCCAACACTACCTTTACTGCAGCCCCAAAGGGTTGATGCCTCTTCTGGCCTTGACTGGCACCCACACTCATCCGCAGACCCTCCCACTTCTTACCCTACAGAAACATAACAAAAAATAAATCATTTTTTAGAAGCGTCAGTTTTAATTCTTTAGGTTGAGATTATAATTATCTAATTTCTCCCATTCCTTTGTCATTACTCCTCCTTACTCTCTTTCAAATTCATGGCCTCTTTTTTCTTTAATTGTTGTTACATGCATATATGTACACACACACACACGTATACACACGTATACACACATATGCATATTCCTAAGTATAACCTGCTCAGTCTGCATGTGTTGCTTGTGTGTATGTTTTAGGACTGATTACTAGGTACTGTATAACTGGAGGGTGTGCTCGTTTCTGGGAAGACTTACCTTTCCTGCTGTTAGCGTTCCTTAGTTGCCTGTAATTACTTGTGTGGGGTTGAGGCCTGTGAGTTCCTTCATCCACGTTGGCATGTCTGTTGTCCTTTTGTTCAGCTTGTGTTTAGGCAGTCATGTTTATGAGACATTATAATGTAACTTCTGACATTGGTAGGAGGTACAATCTCACAGCAAACTCTGATCATCTGGTTGGTTCTTAAAATCTTTTCACTCACTTTTCTGCAATGTTCCCTGTGCCTTGGGTATGTGAGTTGTTTTGTAGATGTATCATTGGGCTTGGCCTCCACAGTATTATGGTTGGTTGTGATTTCTGTAATGGTGTCTGTCTGTTACAAAGAGAAGTGTCCTTGTTGAGGGGTGAGGACTAGACTTATCTGTGGGTATAAAGATAAATATTTAGAATATAGTTAAGGATTATACTGGTTTAGTAAAGTGGTGGTTGTGGGTTCTCCTCCAAGATCCATGACTTTGCCAGCCCTGTTGAAGTGGAAATTTCTGGTTTATTTGGAGACTCCATTGTATCATGTGATATGTAATGTTTTTCTGGAAGCCGTCTTACAAGAGGATTTTTAGTTTGAGAGGATGTGTGATGTTTGGAAAGGGTATAAATAAAACCCAACAGACTGATTGATGCGCTTGCATTGGTTTGCCTTGCAATGTTTTTGCCGGTCTTCACTGGTCCTCACTTCGTAGAGAGAAATGTACAAAGAACTTCTCGATTCTTGCTGCCTCTGCTGACTCATGCCAGTTCAGCGCAGCCTTGTGGTTTCTGCTGGATCGAACTGCTGCTGCTGATTAGTGTTTGGTGTTTGCTATTGGACTGGACTGCTGATATCTTGACAACAAAAGTTAAAATCTCCCCAAAGAACTACTTCTAAACAGGTCTATAATCCTCTTTTCCTAAAACCTTCTTTTTCCTCTACTTCTGGTCGGTAAGCTAGAAGGAAGGTTGAAGTGTTCTAGAACTCTTAATAAAGTAGATTTAGAAAAATCTAAGCCTACACTGAGTAGTTGGTTAGGTTGAAAAGAATTGATTTTGTAATATTTTTCCTCTGATTGTGGAGATCATAATATAATTACATAATTCCCCAGCCCCAACTTCTGTATCCCAAACCTAGCACATCTTCTAAGGAACTGACATCATACCGGCCACTGGCTGGCTTCTTGGGGTTGTCTCCTCCCTCAGGTTCCAGGCATGATTTCTTTCTTGTCTTATGTGTAATTAGAGAACTGTTGGTTGCCGACAAAGTGTGTGTTCCACTACTGCACCCTTAAGTTATCATGCCATGCTGGTCACTGTTGTGCTTCACAGGGGTCACAGCTGGGTAGGACTGTTGGCTGCTTCCCTTCTTTGTATGGTGCCTTCTGATGCCATGAAAGCTAGTCTTCAGGGAGGAGCCAGTCAGGTCTGTGGGGTCTCTGCGACTACCATAGACAGCAGAATAATGATTCTTGGATCGTAACAGCTTGCCTAGGTAACATGACTTATAGAGCATGTACTTTTTTGTAATTACTTATGCTACCTCTGGGTAGCATACATAAGGATTGAGGGTGTGGTTCAGAAGTAGCTTGCTTGCCTAGCTCCCACAAGATCCAACCTTAGCATCATGAAAAGAGAAATGAAGAATACCAGTATTTGGTATTTATTGTTGTATTACTGTGAGACGACAGTATGCTGTTGACAGCCATTGGGAGGCTCTGGAGAGGCCGCCCAGTGACTGAGAGCACTCAGTGACTGAGAGCTGCTCATGCGGAGGACCTGAGTTCATTCCCAGCAGTCACACTGGGCGGACACCCAGTGACTGAGAGCACGTGCTGCTCATGCGGAGGACCTGAGTTCATTTCCCAGCAGTCACACTGGGCGGGGACCCATTGCCCGTTGAAGTAACTCTTCAGTGGGAAAAAGTTCTGTAAACCAAAAGATAGTTAGCAAACTTAAATGTATTTCTAACACGCGTCATCAATGGCCGTGTTTTAACCTGTGAGTAAGTTGAAGGCCTTATGTATTAAGATGTCAATACGACACAGACAGGAACAAAGGACACAGACAGACAGTAAACGCAGAAACCTGGCTGGAATGATCTTTTGGCCTTCAGGATCAGATATAATGAAAATGCATAAATTGTATATTTTTTTCTAATTAAAAAAAAGATAAGAATGAAGTTAAATGACACAGTTAGGTTAGCTTTCTTTGTTTTTGTTTAGAGATAAATCTCCTTATGTAACATAAAGTGGCCCAGAAGTCTCTGGGTGGGACCCACTCTGACCCTGAACTTGGGACCCTCACAGCTCTGCTCCTGCTATTGTGATTGCAGTCCTGTTCCACCACACCCACCTCCAGTTTAGCTTTCTTAAAGTGAGCATCCAGTCACATGAATGATGACGCCATTACTGCTAATTCTTCATTCAACTCAGCTTTTAACTAAAGTAATTACGACTAAATTAGAGGTATATATAGTAAGGCAATTGTTGGGCCTCAAGAACTCCACATAAGGGGCTGTCAAGGAAGCTCACCTGTTAAAAACCACATGCGCATACTGGTCCTGCAGAGGGCACACATTTAGTTCCCAGCATCCAGTTCCCAGTTATATGGCTTACTACCACCTATAATCCTAGCTCCAGGGGATCTAAGCCCTTATCTGGCATCGTCAAGTACCTGTGCTTATACGAACATACACACACATGTATACATAGTTTAAAATAAATCTTAAAAAAACAAAGGGCTGGAGAGATGGCTCAGCAGTTAAAAGCAAGGACTTTCAGAAGTCCTGAGTTCAATTCTTACCAACCACTGAGTGGCTCACAACCATCTGTAGTGGGATCTGATGCCCTCTTCTGGTATGTCTGAAGACAGCTACAATGTACTCCTATACATTAAATAAATACATACATACATACATACATACATAAATACATAAATACATAAATACATAAATAAATATTTTAAAATATTAACAAGCATAGTGGTGCGCACCTTTAATCCAGCCCTCAGGAGGCTGAGACAGACCTGTCTCTGAGTTGAGGCCAGCCTAGTCTACACAGTGAGCTTTTGACAGGCTAACAGCTGCAGAGTGAGACCCTATCTCAAAAACAAAAACAACAAGGGGGAAAATGAGATTTATCGTACACAGACAAAAAGGCTTCTAAGGCTGTCGAGGTAGATAGCTTCGTGGGTACAGGATTTCCCATGCAAGCCTGGTGACCTGAGTTTTATCCCCAGAACCAAGGTCACAGTGGGAGGAGAGTTGTCCTCTGACCTCCACATGTGTCATACAGGTGTGACAGAGCATGCACACACACACTAATCATTAATAAATAAGCTTAAAGTGTTATTAATATACTTGTAAGCCAAATCCTGAAAACACCCTAAAATTCGCTTAATTGATTTTAATGTTACTGTCCTCTAAGTGAGACTGGGTCAGGTTGCGTTGGAAGACGACATGAATGATAACTCTTCACATGTGGAGAAAATTTAAGGGCTGGGAAAGGGCAGAGGTTTTTTATTAACCTTTGAGTTTAGGCAATTGGACTTGGTCTCAGCTGTTAATATTAGAATTTATAATTTGCTTTTTTAGCACGTTATTAAGTAGCAGCTGGTGACTTCTAATTATAATAACAATAGGCTGTGCATATGAGTTTTCACTGTCTTTCCGTACATTAGGATTCCACTAGTACTTAAGAATACCAGACAACCAAGCTGTGTGTGCCTTGGGATGGGCTAAGTTAAAAGCATCTTGAGAAGTGAAGCTTAAGCAGGGACATATTGATAATAGTATTTATGTTAGATTCAACTATATAAACATGATATAAAAGTAAACATAAGTAACATTGAAACATGTAGTATCTAAAAACTATTGTAATGCCATTTGCTTAAGGTCGTGTGTAAATGTATAGAACAGAATCTAGGAGAAACGCAGAGTGGTGCTAACTCTCTGGGACAGGGGAGGCAAGGACGGCTGAGGCAAGCATAAGAAGCGTAAGGAGATGATCCAGTGCAGGCTTCCTGCTGTGGTAGCGTTTAAGTGATATACTCGTGTTATTCTCCATAAAGGGCATTTAAAAATCAAAACAAAATTATATTTTTTAGTTTTCAAGTAGTAAAATAACCATAATAAACCTATTCGTGCACACTTTAAGAATCATAAGCTGGATAAAGTAGCAGGTACTTATGACTCTAGAACTCAAGAGCCAGTTCAGGCTACCTAGCAAGATCATGTCTCAGAAAAATCAAAACAAACTAACAAAGCCAAAGTACTCTCCCCCAAACTATGAGTGCTATTGACTCAGTGATCCCAAGTGATTATGCATACTTTAACTTAGTATGGGCTTTTGTAAATGATTTTAAAAGATACCTCTGCTATTTTTCAGGGCAATCTCAAGAAAGCATGTGCACTTTGATTACATATTCCTTATTGACAGTATTCTACTTACAACATTAAAATGTACATACAAATATAGCAGTATTACTAATTCATTACAAGCAGTACTTATTTTCTTCATTAACTTTTTATTGTTATTTTCAACTTACACAGCATGCACAAACACAGCAATTACATGTTGAGCTTTATGTTCAACATTCTGTACGTCAGGCGCCATTGCTTTGCCAGAGTGTCTAGAAAAACACAGTATAAGATCAGCCTCTTATAACACAAGTATAATTAACCACCAAAAGTAGGTGGGCTAAGCTGCTAGTGTACTCAGCCTGAGAGTTAGTTGATCATATATAAATACCATGGCATAGATTAGCCTGCCTAAGCTACGTTACAGCGAGACTGAGCTGCATAAGTGGTTGTCTGGATGCTAAGAGTCTGTAAATCTTTTTCTTAAGAAGATGTCATGTGTTGACTAATAAATAAGAGGCAAAAGGCAAACACAATATACAGTGTCCAGTTCTACATCTTACATACCATTGAATTCTTGGTGTGCGGTGCTTAAAGACAGTTGTAGCAGTCCTTCACTTAAGATCTCGTATAGATGTGTACAACAGAATCAAGGAGAAAGCTCACAGTGGTGATAACTGTGTCTGGAGATATACATACCGTGTTCTGTGCAGATAACCTGAAATTGCCTGAGATGCGTAATAAAGCACATGCCTGTAATCAGTCCCTTGGGAAGCTGAGGCAGGACGAAAGTTTAGCCTATGCTCCATAGCCAGACTCCATTTCAAAAGCTGTTTTAAATGGAAGCCTGTATGTACTAGCTTTAGGAGTTAATGCTCTCTCTGATCCTTTAAACCCAAATTCAGTAGTAAGTAGTGTGCTGTAAAAAAGATATCTTAGGTTTTGTCTCAAGTCTGTACCTGATTAGTTATTTAACCTTAAGCAAGTCACACACAGGACACTCATCTATAAAGTAGGGACGGTGCTGAGTTTCAGCGGCATCGCCAGCAATAGCACACGGCCAGCCAGCTGCTGTTACCCTGGAGTTCAGTCCTGCTGCTGCTCCACCTCCGCTCTGCTGAACAAATATGAATGTGAAAGTCTTTGTTCTTAAACCACCAGGAAGAAAACAGGCCCTGCATCTGATAGTCTTCCTGGCATGTCAGTGCACATTCCTGTGAACTGTTGGGGCTCCATCACAGTTACTGTTGGGGCTACCATTTACCCATATCCATTGGCTGTGCCTCTGCTCAGCTAGAGGTAAACAGCCCTGACCAGCCCTTGCAGATCCTAGCTGTGAACTCGCTTTACAAAGGCTAGAATCTGGGGAACTCCTTCCACATATGCTCTTAACTTTCCTCCTCAGGACTGTAGCTAGGTGGGCCAAATAATAGAGGCACATTCTTAGGTTGTTCCTCTCTAACCATGCATCTTTACCCTCGGAAATGCTGGCATCCAAGTCCCACAGTTCTGTTATGTTGGTTTTCCCTTTTCCCACCGTCCTTGAGTGCATCAGTAGAGTAGAATGCACTTAACTCTTCACCAGCACCTCACTCCTTCCAGGATTAAAACACCTTCCCCACAACATAATCCGAATTTCCCAGGAGCCCTAAGGTGACACAAAGAAGGTGGAAGTGTCACCTAGAACATTTCTTCGTCCACCAAGAGAAGACAAATGCAAGAACCTAACAAATGTACTTGACAGCCTGTGTTTGGCTGGAAAGGCAACGTTGGTGAGGGTTCAGATGAAGGAGGCAGTCATAGCCAAGGACTAGAGGTGAGGGTGAGTCAGACCCTGGGAGCAGGAGTCAGACATGCGCTAGGTGAGCCTAGAAATACTGAGGTCGTGCTAGAAGGCAAGAGACTTAAAGATTTCAAGTGCGGAACAGTTCTGGATGGTCGAAGTGCAAGTATGCAAACTCGGGCTTTGGAGAGCTTCTGCAGCTTGATCAAGACACAGAGAAGACAAGATTGACTTCCCGTGTTTGAACCCAGTCAGGAGAACAACGGACCTGATGAAGCTGCCGAGAACAAATGCACACGGAGTGCCAGAGCAGAAGGTCCCAATGGAAGTGGGGCCAGCTAGGAACAGTGGCTTCCCAAGCAGGCGAGGAGGCGAGGCCCAGTCTCAGCTCAGACAGTTGTTTGTTGACTCATTTATCCTGGTACTAGCTTTGTTCATTTGCTCATTGATTAACTGAGGCAACCAACGTTGAGCACTTCTGGTTAATAGACAGAAATATAATAAGCACTGCTGTAGCTCACACATACAAAGATGTCTGTAAATCTGGGACTACTCCATGGTCTTCATGCGTATTAGCTATTACTTCTTACAACTGGCTGGAAACAAAGCACTGTCCTTGGAAGCCAGACTTAGAGAAATGAAGTAGCTTGCTTAAGATTATAGTGAAGCAATTGATAGAACCCATGCTCTCTGTTCAGTGCCACAGACAGACGTTGGATTAGGGTATCCTAAATGTATACTCTTACTCATTTGACATCCATCCTTAGCACTGAGCACAATTTTGTCTGAGTTTGGTAATGGTGAGTTATGTATGAGTAGAAACCAAGTTACCAACTTTCCCTGTGATCTCTGAAGCCCCAGCATTATCATAAACATTGAGGTATTCTATAGATTGTTGTTGGTTTATTGGGACACACTTTCCATATAGAGTTGAATTTGTGTGGGGGGACGGTGGGGAGTGCTGCTATACATTTTAAAGGTAAGAACTCTTGTTTGCAGGCCATGTCCCCTTCCTTTGCTCTGATGTGCTCTCATCTTTTGTGAAATACTGATACCTGAATATTTTCTTTACTATAGACTTCAGCCCTAAACAGTTGTTGTATTCTAATAGATCACCTCAGTAGCTGGACATCAAGCTGCGTGTCATTTGACATTAGTTCCTCAGTGCTCTTTGCTGTACACTTTGGTATTACAGACTTTTGATATTCCACTCGCAGTCTTTGGAGACAGCATTTCCAGGCATTGTTTGGATGCTGTTTACCTGCATGATTGCTGCTATCCAGGGATAATTGTGTCCTGCACTGCTCACAGCATCTCCTCTGAGACTGGGCTTCCTTACATATGCATCACACATAATGATGCAATAGGTTTCCAGAGGCTGTGCATAAGACAACCAACAAACTGAGACACAAAACAAGTTCCCACCCCTTCTCTTCAAAGCTGTAGTTAATCACTTGAACACTAGCCAATGTAGTAGAAAGCTGGCAGACTTTCCTTTGCAGCAGGCTATGTAAAAGTGTTTATAATTTACAGCTTATTATGCCATGCAAATGACAGTGTTCCAGTGAAGGAGAGTGAGAAAATATGGCTGTGAAATTACTTAACTCCTCTTTGTTAGCTGGTTTCTGGCAACAGGAGAAGGATACTTTGTACTTAAAATGCATTTCTGTATGTAATTTTGTCTTTCAATTAAAAACTTCCAGCAGGGGAGGGTTACTTTTTAACTCTTTTTATAGGTGGGCCAGAACAGTTTTAATTTAACAAAATCAATAAACTGAAAAAAAAAAAACAAAGTTCTCAGGGAAATGAACTGGTACTTATGGCTTTAGTTTTAATCCTTGGTTTTTCCCATTTGCATGTGTTTATTTATTTGAGATGTGTGTGCACCTAGAGTTCAGAGGACAACTTGCAGGTCTGTTCTCTCCTTCCCTGTTTGGTTCCAGTGGCCGGACTTGGCCCTAACTGCTACGAGTTTGATTTTTCTTTTTACATACCTTAATAAGTAACTCGTTTTCAGGGGTGCCTGATGTAAGCTCCATTCTCTCTTGTCTGCAGCACTGTGGCTAAAATTTAATCTTTCTTAGGAACAGTTTATGGGGATACAGAAGATGCCTTGGGATTCTTCAGACTGTGCATGATGCTTTGCGTTTTCTGACTTCATGGACTCATATGGTTCCTTAAAGCCAGGGAGCACCTTAACCTGTTGGCGCCACTCCCTCTGTCCCTCTGTCGAGCATGATCACAGCCTAGCAGAAAAGGAGATAAGGCTGGCTTTTTGGCGCCCACTATGGATGGCCCTTTGAGGAAGGAAGTTCTTGAAGAAGCAATAAAAGCAGGAACTGATAGCTAAAAGCCTGTGTGTATCCTTTTCCTTCCAGGTTTTCAAGCTGAGATTGTATCCATTTAGTTTACACTGTTGTAAAGTGAAAGGGGAAAATGTTACATTAAATATTTAAAACATGTTTTTCTATTTTCTGATTTGCTTAGAAGCTAAAGTCTTTGTGGGTTTGGTCAGTTAATAATTGCATGGGTTTTGGTTTGGTTTGGCATTTTTTTCCCCATAGCACAGATCAGTAGGTATGGATCATGTTTAAACATGAATTTTTGTGCACCTGTAACCCATATATTTTTAGAAGTAATACATTCCTATCTCAGTGAGAATAGGATGTCTATGTCAGTATCAAGGCACTCTCATTTTTATTGTTCCCCTCAAAGAATTTTTTGATATAAAAAGTTTTATAACCACATGGGAAATTTTATTTCCTGTTTCAAACCCTCCTAAGATAAACATTACAACTTTGAAGTCATTCATATTGAGTTTAAAATTAAAAAATAAAGTTCGGGGGCTGGAGAGATGGCTCAGTGGTTAAGAACACTGACTGATCTTCCAGAGGTCCTGAGTTCAATTCCCAGCAACCACATGGTAGCTCACAACCATCTGTAATGGTATCTGATGCCCTCTTCTGGTGTGTCTGAAGACAGCTACAGAGTATTCATATACATTAAATACACTAATATTAAAAAACAAATCCAAAACAAAAAACCCACATGAATAAAGTGAAAGTAGGTTGGTAAACTAATTTCTTTAAAGAAAAAATAAAAATAAAAAATAAAATTGACTGTAATAATTGGTTGTGTTTCTTGCTTCTTTTTGGTAAACTGCCCTCCTCTCAAGGAAGGGGAGGTGGACTGCTTCACTGTTCTTTGCTCTCTCATCCTGGCCTGGGGTTTAAAAGAAAGAGTTGGCCATCTGTATGTGATGGTAGCCTCTCAGCTCAAGGACAGCTTGATCTACAGAGTGATTTCTGGGCTAGCCAAGGCTACACAGTGAGACCCTGTCTCAAAAACAAACAACAGCAACAGTAATAAAAAGGAAACTTGAAGTAGGTAGTGCTTTCTTGAGTAGCCCTGATGGGAAGACTGCCAGTGAACCACCAGGGTAGACTCTGTGCCAGTCACCTCCCAGCGCCTGCAGTCTGGGACTTCTTTTGTTTTCCTTTGGCCGCTTTGTAAATCAGAAAGCAGGCATGGTGGAGCATGACTGTAATTGCAGCACATGGAGGCTGAGGCAGGATTGCCGTAAGCCTGAGGCTAACCTGGGATAGAGTGATACCCTCTCTCACAAGTAAGCCATCTGTTTACCAGCACTGTATGTAACAATAATGACTTGATTTTCCATTTTATTAGATATATTTATAACTGCCAATCTGGGCATCTGCTGGCCATGAGATGATCACTATTGCTTGCCTATTAATGAGTATAAAATTAAAGAAAATTGAACTTTTTACTGGTAGGCATACCTTTCCCAGTAGTGAATGCTATCCTTAATACATTTGGAAGGGGAAGAAACATCCCTAAGAAGAGAGAGGACCAGGGCAGCTCCTCAAACCACAGTTGCAACTGAAGTGCTCACACTCAGTTCCCTGCAGACACATGCCATTACTCCAAGCCATTGCTACTCCGTGAATGCTTGTCCTCATCTCAATATGATCAAAGTTCAATGTTTTTCTTTAAAAAAAATCAAAACAAGCTGTGTTTGTTTGTTTGTTTCCTATTTGTGTCTCTGGGTAAGTGTGGAGGTCAGAGGTTGCATTGTTTCCTATTTGTATTTCTGAGTAAGTGTGAGGTCAGAGGTTACGTTGTTTCCTATTTGTGTCTCTGGGTAAGTGTCAGATCAGAGGTTACATTGTTTCCTATTTGTATCTCTGGATAAGTGTGGAGGTCAGAGGTTACGTTGTGAGTTGGTTCTCTCCTTCCACCATGCCGGCTGCCAAGAGCAAACTTAGGCTGCACAGCCAACACTTTGCCTGTTGAGCCACCTCAACACCTCCGTAGCTCAGAAATTTGAGCGTGATTCTTAAGCATTTGTCATGACTATCATAAAATTTTCAGATGTGTATATATTGGTTGAACTATTATAAGTTTAAGAAACTGTCTATGGACCATGGGCCAGAGTCATAGTTAGAGCTGTGCTAGACCTGTCAGTACTTTCTGTTTGTATGTCTGCTTGGCAGTTGTTGAGGGTCTGTGTTTTCAATCCAGATTGTCCTCAAATTCAACCATCCTCCTGTCTCTGCCTCTCAAGTACTGGGACTACAGACATGTGCTACCGTTCCTGGCTCTATTATCTTTTTAAAAAAAACAAAACAACTTTTTCAAGGTGTTTTTTTTTTTGTCCTTTGAGATTTTATTTGTTTTTATGTATATTTGAGCGTTTGCCTGAATGTATGTCTGAGCTCCATATGTATGCAGTGCCTACAGAGGCCAGAAGAGGGCATCAGATTCCCTGGTGACAAACAGTTGTCAGCAGCCATGTGTACTGGGAATTTGAACCTTGGTGCTCTGGAGCAGCCAGTGCTCTTGACCAGTGACCTACCTCTTCAGGTTCTGGGTAGTTTTGTTTTTGTTTTTGTTTTTGTTTTTTTAAGGTTCATTTATATTTTATATGTATATGTATATATACAATGTATACATTGTATACGTTGGCATGCCTGGTAGCCAAGGAGGCAAAGAAGAGGGTGTTGGATCTCCTGGACTAGAGTAGCAGATATTAGGGAAGTGAATCACATCTTGTCCAGATCACTTTCAACTGCTGAGCCATCTCTCTACTGCAGTGGCTCTCAGCCTGTGGGCTATGACCTTTTTGGGGGTTGAACAATCCTTTCATAGGGGTCACTCATCAGATATCCTGCATATTAGATATCTACATCATGATTCATTACAGTAGCAAAATTACCGTTATGAATTAGCAATGAAAATAATTTCATGGTCCCCTCAACACAAGGGACTATATTTGCATTAGGAAGGTTGAGAATCCCTGCTGTAGTACCACAGGCCACTCATCACACCTGAACTTTATTAGGTACCATATCAAAAAAATTAAGTCAACTTGATCTTTATCGCCTGAGAGTTTATTATCTTTTGTAGATGTTTTGAGACCTGGTCCATAGAGACGTAGCTAGCGATGGGAGAGTAAGTGATTCTGTTACCGACAGTTTACAGCTTCGTCAGCTAAAGGCTGAGAAGAGGATTCTCATTCATCTGCCAGAGTGAAGACTAAGGAAGATAACCAACAGAGTTCAAACTAGTCGTGGGAAATTATTCAATAAGATGTACAAGTAACTCTGAAATGTGATTGTCCACATGTGTGCCTGGCCAGGGCATGCTGTCCTTTAAATACACAGATGAGTAACTGGTCAGTAAGATGTACAAGTAACTGAAATGTGATTGTCCACATGTGTGCCTGGCCAGGACATGTTCTCCTTTAAATACACAGATGAATAACTGGTCTCCACTGTTCTGTTTGGTGAGGACCATGCTACCAACTTTAAGACTTTTTTTTGTTTTGTTTCCTCCTTGTATCAAGATTTCTTAAAATTGAATATTCTGATGAGCAGAGTTCTATCAGTCTAAGTTAGGGCCCCGTGCTGTCCTGTAGGCTTCCTGGCAGCCAGCATAAAATTTGAAATCTTTTGTTTTTCTGTTCCACTCCCTCACTGGTCTGGCCTCAAGCATCTCCACACAGAACTGTGGCTCCTCTTGTACTGGATTTTTATTGAAATAAAGATTCTCTCCCAGGTCCGACCCTGGACAAGTGCTCAGTTAAGTGTTCGCTAACTGAGAGCCATGAGTGATCACTGCTATTGTAGTAGAACAATGAGTCGTTAGGCTGAACGGTGTCTTTGTATCCCGGGGATTTTAACATTTCATCCACAGTCCTTCAGAAACCTCTTTGCAATCACTTCTGTGCTTGTTTGCCCAGCCTGGAGCTCAGATCCCGTTAAACAATTACCTGCTGATTTGCCAAAACCCAGTAAGTAGTTTTTTTAGCAGTATCCATTTAAAATTTTGCAACTTCTACAAGATTTGACCAGGTCTTTGTAACCACAAACTATAAGAGCTTTGTCCTCTCATTATAATTCATTAAATATCAATAAATGTGGGCATGGACTTGTCACAAAGCAGAGAAACCTGGTGATCATCTTGAGAAAATAAATATAATTGTCCGCAAAGGCAGTAAAGAATGTTTAAAAATAAGTTGATGTAGATGAGGCATTTCAAACTATAGGTTGGTGCCTCGCCATTAACATTAATTTTGTGACTTTTGTCAGTTGATGTCGCAACCTTAGTATTATTTTTAAAATAGTTTTTTAGGGTAATTTAATTAAGTAATGTGGTGTTTGCTTGTTTCAGACAGTGTGCCTTTGTTCCCGTCGGAACCTCGCTGGCAGGACATTTCTTCTCCCTTTTGTTAATATTCACTGTTAGATAATGATTTCACAAATAACAGATTCCAAGGACCTTTGATCCACCATTACTGTAAAATAAAATGCAGCTTAATTTTTTTCTGCGCGTAATGGTTTTAACCTTGTGTACTAATTTGACTGTGCTTGTGGGGGCAGGTCCTTAAATGAGACACAAATGAAGGAAAAATTGCTAATGCTGCCGCTGGATATCTAATGAGCACTGTGTAATAAACCATAACCTCTTCGACATTTCTCTGGAAAGCGGCGTGATTATTTTGGATGGCTAGCCCTTTGTGGATGGCTCATTACCGTCTGGCATAATATGTATTGATAGAGACTGTAATTGTCAACTCCTATCTGACATGCTGCCTCTAATAAATACGGCTTACATTGCTGGAGCCCACGAATAGTTATACAGGCAACTGTAATTAAAGAAAAGATTGGTTTAGGTTAGGAATGCATAGGTATATTTAAAAACTCTAAAATCTGTCTGTGCCACACTCCTTGCGCTTCTTTCCTCAGCGTATCTGAAGGGTTAGAGTTCATTTGTCAGTATAGAGGCCAACATATGACAAGGGTGAGTGTGTGTGTGTGTGTGTGTGTGTGTGTGTGTGCACGCATGTGTTAAGAGCCCTAAGCATCATCTCTGCACCTGGATCAGCTGAAATTAATTCTTACCATTTTGATGGTCAGTTATTCACGTTTCTCCACTTTTCCTTTCTTAAACTTTACTTTTTAAACTTTATTTTCATTTCATTAAAAGAATCTTATCTTTTTTGAGAAGAGAACTGAAAGGATTTCTGGCAAGCCAAATTACAATGAAATATGAATCACATGGATATTGAAAGCGCACAGAATATTATATACAATATTTGGGGGATGAAAAGTATTAGGTTCAAGATTAGAATTAGATCCTGCTTCATTTTAGGAAACATTTAGGTCTAGTTAATTATAATTTTTTTAAAAACAGAATTCAAGTTTCAAGAGAATAATATTTCTACTGTCTCCTGTGTAATTATATGTTCTAAATTTCTGGACAGGAAAGTGTACTCTTGGCTTATATACTATAATTCAGATTTTCTATAAAATAGAATGCTTAGTGTAGCATGTAAAATTAGAACATGTGCACCTGCTTATTCTTCTTGCAGAAGACCTTGGAAATAAGGCAGGGCTTGAGTTTCTCCCTAGTAGTATAAAGTATGGCATAATTTTCAAGCCAGGAAAATGGCCTGAGGATGTAAAAAGAAATAATTGTGGAGAGAACACTACTGTTCATCCACCTGTGGATTTGAACCCTGGTCCTGTCCACAGTTCCTGATGCCTCTGAGCCCCTGTGTTCACAGTGGCACAGGGGGCTTGTGTCAACTCCTTAGCAGAGCCATTGTCCCATGGAAAGGATAGGGATGAAGTCCTGAATTTTGCTGCCTAGTAGGAAACCAACATATATTAATTTTTTTTCTTTTTGTCCTTTGATTCTCTCGTCTTTCTCTACACACAGACAATCACACTTCTTGTCTAATACTCTGTTATCTCAAGGGAGTCTTGTCTTTGAATTAGACCTTTAATTTGGATGAGCAACGCTAGCCAGGGCTGTCACCAGTCAGGCACTCTTCTGATTGCCCTGTGTGGACTAACTCAGTATTATTCCCATTTAACAGACAGGAGCTAGTGAAGCACACAGGCCAGGTGAAGGGAGGTGGGACACTAGTTCAAAGTGACATAGTGGGGCAGGGTTTGAACCCAAGGAGTCTTACTCAGAGCCCAAACTCTTAGCCATTTAGCTAAACGTCATCTGTTCACCATCTCGTTTCTTGTTTATAGGACAGGGGGCAAGAACCAGATCTGCAGGGTTTAGAGGGCCCTGGTCCTTTGTAGGACAAAGGCGACATGGTTTATAAGAGTGAGTAAGGAGACCCTGTGAAGGGAGTGTGCCATAGGTGGCCAGGACAAGGAGGACCTGGTGATTCCTACACTAGAATGGCAGACCCTCCCAATGCCCTGCCCTCACCAGGACGCTTCTGTTGGGAGAGAGGACATTCCTTCTGTCGTTCCCCTGGCTAACTTGTTACCTATTCCTTAGGACACAGCTCTGTTCTCATCTGTTCCAGGAAACTCTCCCTGACCTCCATATTAAGTACTCTCTTCTAGGCTTTCATAGTGTACTATACAAGCATGAGTGGTCAGACTAGGCCAAGAGCACAGATGATGTGGCAGGGCAGTACACTGAAAACACTTTACATATGTCATGTCAAAACTGTGCTTTAGAGAAGAGACAGGATACTTAACAAAACGTGTTTGTTTCTACTAAATGTACTTGGATTTTGCCTTGTATTGGGCTAATATTACTTCTTTGATACAGTATATTACAAAACTACAAAGCTCACACACAGTTATTTCTTAGAAGGCTTTATGGACTGAATTGTGCCCCTCAAAGTTTATATGTTAGAGTCCTGACCCCAGCTATGATCGTGTTTGGAGACAGAACTGTTAGGGAAACAGTTGAGATTAAGTGAGGTCACTGGTCTGGTGTCCTTTCTAAGAAGAGAAACAAAGAGGTCTTTCTTGCTGTGTGCATGCGCGAGAAAGACTGGAGAGGCTTCTTGAGAAGAGGGCAGTCTGCAGCCAGGGAGCCCTTGCCAGAAGCTGAAATCTTCTGCCTTATTGATTGTGAAATTCTAGCCTCTAGGACTACAAGAAACTGTCTAGCTAGAAGTTGAGTTGTTTTCATCTATTTTGTTACTGTTTTTGGTAGCCCAGACAGTTTAATATAGTAGGTTATGCTAGATTTTGGGGCTTTCTGTCTTATTTAGAGTTACTATTGCTATGACAAAACAGTATGATCTAAAGCAAGTTGGAAGGAAGGGTTTATCTGGCTCTCACTCTGCATCACTGTTCATCATCAAAGGAAGCCAGGGCAGGAGCCTGGAGGAGGGGCTGATGCAGGAGCTGATGCAGGAGCAGGAGGAGGGGCTGATGCAGGAGCTATGGGGAGCTGATGCAGGAGCAGGAGGAGGGGCTGATGCAGGAGCTATGGGGGAGGGCTGCCTACTGGATTATTCCTGCTGATGCAGAAACTGTGGAGGAATGCGACTTGCTAGAGTATGCCTCACGGCTTGCACAGCCTGCTTTCCTACAGAACCCAGGAAAGCCATTGGAGGGGTGGCACTGCCCACACTGAGTTGGGCCCTCACATCGATTCCCAATTAAGAAAACACCCCAGCCAGAGCTTTGTAGGCAATTTCTCAGTTGAGGCTCCCTCCTCTCAGGTGACTCTGATTGGCACTCCTGAGATCTAAGTCAAATGGTATTTGAAGAAATGTTCACAACTGACTGTTTAACATGTTCAGTATCTAACGGCAGGGGTGTATAACTCAAGATATGCTATTAAAAATACAAGACAACCCAGGGATGCTGTCTTCGTCTAGCATGTGCAGGGCCCTGGGCTCATCACTGCAGTCGAATCCTCCAGACTGTAGAAACAGAAAACTGAGTCGCTTGTGCTGCTGGGGTTTCAGCATGGCAGTGTGCTGTTAGAAGGCAGCTGAGGAACTACCCAGCATCCTGCCCTTTATTCAGTGTGGGCAGCATGGCTGCCGCAGTGTTTCCTCCTCTCAGGACTCCTGGCTTAGTCATTTTCTGTGGCCTGGTACAGTACAAGGGCGATTCACTTAGGGACCACCCGGATTGTATTAAACTTAAAACCAAGGAAAGCTGAATAGGGACAGTTTTTAATCTTTTTTTCTTTGAATATTTTTTTTTAAAGTCATGGTCTCATGTAAGACTGTTGGGATTCACTGTCTAGCTGAGGACGTCCTCATACTCCGGGTGCTAGGAGCTCCACACCCTCTCTCTGCAGTGCAGGGGATCGGATGTGCTAGAAAGCCTCGCTTTTCACATAAGAGGCCTTTTCTTCAGAATGAGTATGAAGGCAAAGGGCTAACTTAGTTTACTCTTCTAAACTAGATTAACTCTCTAAGACTGCTGTGATTAAGAAGTTGGCCTCTGTGTAGAGGCCACAGCAGGGCACTTGCATCTAGAGAAACCGTGTACTGGTGAAGTTAGGCAGTAGCCAGCCTGACACTGGCAGTGAGTCAAATTCTGTTGTCTCTGAGACCCAACTGTCAGCCCTCATTTCTTTAGCCTAGGTGATCTTACTAAACAAAATACAGAATAAGGGGACGCTCACTTCCTTTGTCTCTGCATGCGATGACTTTTGGCAGAGAGTAGCAACTCGGCCACTCAGTGCTCTTTAACCTATCCGAATCCTGTGGGGCCCTGACCAGAAAGAAGCTGGCCCGGCTTTTCTCCCTTGTGTTCTCTTTGCTTTTCTTCTTGGCTCTGAGGAAGGATTACTCCCCTCTCCCCCCTTGTAAACATTGAAGATACATTTATTTATGCTTGTAGAAGTCAGTATAAATTTGGTACAACAGACCAGCATTTTCAAGCCAATGTTCATAAACAGTTAGGAAATCTATCTTGAGTATATGAGTATTTTGCTTGCATGTATGTGTATGACCACGTGCTTACCTGGTACCTTCAGAGTTCCGAAGAAGGTATCAGACCCCTGGTTGTGAGTCACTGTCTTAGTTACTTTTCTATTCCCGTAATGAAACACCGTGACCATGCACTTATAAAAGGAAACGTTTGATTGCTTCAGAGGGTTGGTCCATGACCCTCATGACCGGGAGAAAGGCGGCAGTTAGACAGGCATGGCTTTGGAGTGGTTCTGCAACCTCACATCTGATCCCAGACTACAGGCGGGCGATCAGGCGGACAGACAGGCAGGCGGGCAGGGGGGCAGGCGGGCGGGCAGACTGGACCTGGTTTGGGGTGTTGGAACCTCAAAGCTCACCCACAGTGACATACCTCCTCTACCCAGGTCACACACCTCCTGACCCTTCCCAGCAATTCCACTAACTGGGACCAAGTGTTCAAACCTATGAGCCGATGGAGGCCGTTCTCATTCAGACCACCACAGCCAACATGTAAATGCTGGAACTGAACCCAGGTCTCCTGCAAAACGGCAAGTGCTCTTCACCACTGAGCCATCACTCCAGTCCTGTGATAGCACCATTTTATAGGTGAAAGGCTAGTCCTGGAGAGTGGACAAGCATGCTGCTCAAGGTCCTGGCGCTGCTAAGCTGCAGAGCTTGGGTTTGGACGTGGACACTCTGTGGGATCTGCACCCTTAAGCTCCAGGATGTCTCCTAAAGTAGATGTAAGTCTTGAAAAAAGACTTCAAGAACGTCTTAAAAGTTCAAGAGCGTGGGTATTATAAGCAGAAAAATGTAAGTAACTAAAATATACTTTTTGTTATTTTTTTTTACATGTAAGTTTTAAGCTTTTAATTTCTGAATATCTATGTGTGCATATACATACCACACACATACATACACACACATCATCAGTATTTTGGGGCTACAAAATTCAAAAATAGCATTTACTTAATTACAATTAACACCTAAAGTTTAGGTAGTTTAAAAAGTTGTAATAAACAACAAACTTGTAATAGAATTTTCATTTAAAACAAGTTTTTAAAACTAGAATACTCAGAACAAAAAAATGATATTCCCAAGCATTCCCACATTATAAAATACACACTTACACTCCCCTGGCTAATAGTGAAGTCACAAATGTTTACTTGCTATCTTAAAACTTTTTCAGTCTTAATAAATATAAAAACCAAGAAATTGCCAAAAGCAACCTATAAAATAAGGCACAGCTACAAAGTGGCCTTCCGATGGGCTGTAAGTAAAAATGCATTGGAACATACACATAGGTATGATGGGTGAGAAACCCCTACAGCACTCAACTTTTACGCACGTTACTTTAATTAGCTTTTTGTTGACAAACATCTTGTATGATGATCCTTCCAGAGTTGGCATGGTCCTCGTAGCCAAGTTAATGAATGAGTGGTGCTGTGAGTCATGATGAACTGAACTCTGACAAAAGGTCCAGGCGGCCACTGTCAGCGCCTGAGGAAGCAGCGTGGCTTTTGTTGCCTCCCTTACTCAACAGCAGATAGAGCAATATGTTGGGATTTTGGATTTGATGATGATAAGACTTGCACTTCCACCGTGCTGCTCCAGCTTTTGCAAAGCACTGGTGATGGGCTCTTTGAATTTTTTGTCCATTAGCCTCTTCGAAAGACTTGTAAGCAGAAGTTTCAGGTGGCCATTCAGAGACAGGCCAACAACCACACTCAGCTGCACGAGTGCACTCAGTCCTCTTTCAAACACGTCATCATCAGAATGAACTAGAGCTGCCTTCAGCACAGGGATCAGTCGAGGTAGCAAAGGGATAGCTTTGTCAGGAGCACCCTTGACTAGAAGTAACCCCCTAAAGCCTTCCTTTGACACAAAGGTATAAGGATGCTTGGTCTCCCTCAGACCCTCAGCTAACGTAATTAGAAGCGGGTCAAATGGAAGAATTTCAGGCGGACATTCCCACTGTAATCTGTGTTTTACTGAGCCATGTACCAATCTGCAAGGAATGCCTCCTTGAGAGTAAATAGCTGCAAAGGCAGAAGGGGCCCGTGGCTGTTCACCAAAAGGGTTAATGGTTTTAGGGTTGAGTTTATCACTTGGCCGAGGATGAGCCCTTCTTGCAGCCTCTGGAGAGCTGGTCAATGAGGAGGATTTGCTCCGCTGAACTGTTGGCCTGGGTTTCATTTGTGTGCTTGAGGATTTGTGTGCGTTGATCATTACTACCTGTTGCTCTGGTTCCCAACTGCACACCTCCAGAGCACTCTGATTTCTGCATAGCTTCTCTTTCACCCTTAAGCCAAATTCCCGGAGCTCCCGTGCTCTAGGGACCTTAGCAACAAGCTCCGGCAGTTCTAGCGACAGTAAGCCTGCACGCCGAAGTTCCAGACTCTGGCGCCGGCTCCTAGCCTCTCCCGCCGGCACCGGCTCTCGCCGCTGCCCTCGTGGGGCTTCCCTCAGGCTCTCCACTTTTTGTTATTTTATAAGTGGTTTTGCTTTTGTTGGGGGCGGGGAGTTTGTTTGGTTTATTTTGTTGAGATGCTGGTGATCAAACCCAGACAGACAATGCTGCCGTTAAGCTATATGACCTCAGCCCTTGTCTTTTTTTTTTTTTTGAGACAGAATCTAAACTATGTAGCCCAGGCTGGCCACAAACTCGGAACCCCCACCTTAACCTTTAAACTTCTGTGACTCATGCTCACCCCACAGTTTCCCACCCTTACAGCTGGCGTTGCTTTGAGGCCCAGGCTGACATGGAACTCAAAATGGTTCTGCCTCAGCCTCCTGAGTGCTGGGATGGCAGGCCTGCACCACCACACTCACGATCTAGACTTGCAAGGCTCCCAGACAGTTCTCAATTTCAGACACCTGGAGAAAGAGTCTGAGCACCCTTGAGTGGGCCGAGTGTGTGGTTCCAAGTCACTCACTCAACACAGACGAGACTGAGTTTCCACATAGCTATGGCAGGCAGCAACCACTGACCTCCTGATTGTGATGGAGGAAGGGGAGATGGTGTTTCTAGAAAGACAGAGATCGCCATGAAAGGAAGTGAGTGCCCACAGTTGTCACCAGTGGCCAGGTCTGCACTGACTTCAGGGTATAGTTTACTTTTTTTTTTTCCCACTAAATTGAAAACTTAATGCTCTACCATTGTCATGTCAGGAGACTTGTAGAGCAGTCATAGAGAACAGAAGCTAGGAGCGTTTTAAATGTAGAATAGCCCATTTAGTAGCATCTACTACAATTTTACTTTATTGTATTTGTTTGTATGTTTGACATCTTTTTGAGACTCTCAACATCTCACTCAGGTTAGCCACACATATACAATATGTACACAAACACAATAATATTTCATCAATTGAGTAAAAATTTTCAAGTAAAATAGTTCAATATATTACGACCCCTAAATCAAAGAAATGAACATAATAAATTCTCTTTCTTTGGAGGGAGCTGTACTGCTGCCTGCTCTGGGACCTGTTAGGTTCCTGATGTCCCCTTAAATGTCTCTGCATCCAGAAGTTATCTCTCTTGACCTTCACATATTTCTTCCAGATTGTTACCGTCTTTAACATGTTATGAACATGTAGCAAGTGCTCTGTGTTTTCCAGTAGAAACCACTGTCTGTGCTACCTGTGGTCCTGCAGCTTGCTTTATTCACTTATTACAGTTAATAACCTGAGTTCAGTTCCCGGGACCTGCATGGTAGAAAGAAAGAACTGACTCCTGAAAGTTGTCCGCTGACCTCCACACATGTGCTATGCCATGTGCTTGTATGCTGGCACGTGTGTGTGCACACACAACTTTTTTTTAAATTAATGAATGAAGAGAACCTTTATAGCATGAAATTGTGATTAAAACCCGTATTTGTTGCTTAGCCTGTATGTATTACTTCTTTCTGCGCACAGCTGTGATAATCCTTTCGACGTTTCTCCTTGGATCTAAACAAAGCTACAGCCCTGGAGATTTAGCTTGGTGATAGAGATCTTGCCTAACATCTCCAGGGCTCTGGGTTCCATCTCCAGAACTGAAAAATGAGCCAGCCAATCAATCAATCAGTTAATCAATCAATCATCAATCAGTAGGTCAACCAATCACAACCTACCAAGCAAGCAGTCAATCATCGTGGTAATTTGAATGGCATGTTTCCCGTAGTGTCAGGCACTTGAGTACTTGTTCTCAGATGGTAGTGATACTTTGGGAGGATTAGGGGTGTGGCCTTGCTGGAGGAAGTATGTCTCTAGAGGACTGGTTTTCAGGTTTCATAGCTTCCTGTCATCCCTCGTTTACCCTCTCCGCTTCCTGTTTGTGGTTCCAAATACAAGCCTTCAGCTCCAGTCACCATGTCTGCTGCCCACTACCATGCTGTCCCTGTCATTATGAACCCTGCACTCTGGAACCGTAAGCCCCAAACAAAGCCTGTAAGTTGCTTTGGCTGTGGTGTTTCATCATAGCAATAGGAAGTAACTAATAGAAGCACTATGCAAAATAATAATAATAATAATAATAATACAGTTAAGAACTCACACTTAGTGATTGGCAGCTCATGCAGTGTGACTCCTGAGAAACAATATTATTTTTGGCAAATAAACAAACTGAACATTTACTAAGTAATTCATTTGAAAGTTGGACACAGACACAGTGCAGAAACAATTCCTGCATCCAATTTTAAAAATGCTTTACATGTAGATTTTTTTTAATTTTTTTTAATTTAAAATTTTTTTAAATTTTTTTTTAATTTTTTTTTTAAAGCTTACTTTAGAGACAGATATCAGTAGTTAGAGAACAGAAGCAGCCATCGGGAGTGGAAAGAAGTGAGGATACCCCTGCGTGAGCTGGCGAGGGAGAGCTCCCAGGACAGTGGAGAAACGGCCTCCACCTTCAACCCCAGAGAGTGTAAATTGTCCAAACAAGAGGGGCAGAACTATGGCTTCTTCCTCCGCATTGAGAAGGACACTATCGGTCACCTGGTCCGGGTGATTGAGGAGGGGAGCCCAGCAGAGAAGGCAGGACTCCTGGACGTCGACAGAGTGCTCAGGATCAATGGCGTCTTTGTTGACAAGGAAGAGCATGCACAGGTGGTGGAGCTGGTCAGAAAGAGTGGGAATTCAGTGACTCTGCTGGTTCTGGATGGAGACTCCTATGAGAAGGCTGTGAAAAATCAGGTGGACTTGAAAGAACTGGATCAAAGCCAGAGGGAGCAGGCTCTGAATGATAAAAAATCTAGTCCCTGGGATGAATGGAGCGGTGGGGACGTGTGCCCAGCCACGGCTCTGCTACCTGGTGAAGGAGGGCAACACTTTTGGCTTCTCTTTGAAAACTATCCAAGGTAAAAAGGGCGTGTACTTGACTGATACAATACCTCAGGGTGTGGCCATGAAAGCTGGTGTCCTGCCTGACAATCATTTGATTGAAGTGAATGGAGAAAATGTTGAGAAGGCCAGCCATGAGGAAGTGGTAGAAAAGGTGACAAAGTCAGGAAGTTGTATCATGTTCCTCCTTGTGGACAAAGAAGCAGCCAGGTGCCATAGTGAACAGAAGACACAGTTCAAGAGGGAGACAGCCAGTTTGAAACTGCTGCCCTACCAGCCCCGGGTGGTGGAGATCAAGAAGGGCAGCAATGGCTCTGGCTTCTATCTGAGGACGGGCCCTGAACAGAAAGGTCAAATCATCAAGGACACAGAACCCGGAAGCCCAGCAGAGGCGGCTGGCTTGAAGAACAATGACTTGGTAGTTGCCGTCAATGGCGAGTCTGTGGAAGCTCTTGATCATGACAGTGTGGTGGAAATGATTAGAAAAGGCGGAGACCAGACTACACTGTTGATGCTGGACAAAGAGGCAAACAGCGTCTATAGCCTGGCTCGTTTCTCTCCTCTTCTTTACTGCCAAAGTCAAGAACCGCCTAATGGTTCTGTCAAGGAAGCCCCCGCTCCCGTCCCTGCTCTCTGGAGGCCACAGGCTCAGATACCACAGTGGATGCGAATGTGGGGATCACAAATCCAAGCTCTGCAAGCTGATCAAAGAGGAGGACAGCTACGGCTTTCACCTGAATGCCATTAGGGATCAGCCAGGCTTCTTTGTCAAAGAGGTTCAGCAGGGTGGCCCCGCTGACAAGGCCGGGCTGGAGAATGAGGACGTTATCATTGAAGTGGATGGGGAGAATGTGCAAGATGAACCTACGACAGAGTGGTGGAGAGAATCAAGAGCAGCAGGAGCACGTCACTCTGCTGGTCTGTGGAAAGATGGCCTACAGCTACTTCCAAGCTAAGAAAATTCCCATCGTTTCTTCCATGGCCGACCCCCTGGTGGCTGGGCCTGATGAAAAAGGAGAGATGTTAGCAGAGCATGACTCCCACCCAATAAAAGAAAGAACTCTCAGCACAGCCTCGTACTCTTCTTCCAACTCTGAAGACGCCGAAATGTGACGAGAACAAACAGTGCTTCCTCTTGAGGGCCCAGGACCTGCCTCTCCGAGGAAGGAGCCCTGCTGGCCCTGTCAGGCCTCCTCGGAACCATCTGTCCCCGACTGTCTGCAGTCGGAAGGGCTGCTACTGCAGGTTGCTTATTTAAGCTCAACTTAGCTGGAGGGACCAGGTTCAGGTTCTTTCTATGTGGTATCTTCCAAAGTGCAACCTTTCACTTCTGTTGATGAAACCTCTTACTTCTGTAGGTTTGAGCACGGTGATTCACTTGTGTCTGTGTGAGCACTGCTAATTAAAGAATCGAGCAGAAAAAAAAAAAAAAAAGCTTACTCTAAAGCACCAAATAGGTCTTTTATTTATGTTTGGCTTTGGAGAGAAAGAAAAAAAATGAGGGAAAGGAGATGGGGAGAGAAGAAGGGTTATGTGTTTTTCTATTTGTCATAATATTTTTCAGTAAAAATTTTGACATTTCTATTTTACTTCATTGTTTTTGTAATTAATTTCAGTAACAACTCCAAATACTGAAAAACAACAATTGTAGCCTAGTAGGAGAGCCTAAATGAGGGTGGGTGTTACATGCTTAGAGGCATGGAGAAGTTCTGACATCAGAGTGCGGCAGCATTTGGCCATGTGTGTAGACACTTTAGCCACCACCACCGCCTTTGGAGGGGCTAAGGGTCAAATCCAGGGTTCCATATGTGCTAAGCAAGTACTCCCCCACAGATTTATAACCCCAAACCAATTGTTTTAAAATTCTCTGAAGAATAAGCTTTAAATATGAATTCTTAAGTAATAGGCAAGCTATGCCTCATTAAAGCAATTATGTTTTTCATTTTTATTTTTATTTTTTTTTTTTAGGAAAAGCAGGTTTTCACTGTCTATAGTCACAGTTTTTATGACCAGTTCTGTTGTCTGGAAATTTCATACATGATAGCAAGACTATTCTATAGGATCTGAATATTTTAAAAGATATTCAGAAATGCCATTTAAAGGGGCTAATGAGATGACTCAGCAGTTAAGAACACTGATTGCTCTTCCGAAGGTCATGAGTTCAAATCCCAGCAACCACATGGTAGCTCACAACCATCTGTAATGAGATCTAATGTCCTCTTATGGGGTGTCTGAAGACAGCTACGGTGTACTTACATACAATTAATAAGTAAAAACCTTCGGGCCAGAGCGAGCAGGACTGGAGCAAGTGGGACAGAGTGAGAGGGAGAAGGGAAAGTGGAAAAACATGCCATTTAATTTTTATTTTTACTATTCCAGCTAATATGTCCTTTCCTGTACTGATAATAGTTTCTCTAAATAGTCCCTGACGTTTTTTTCTTGGTGAAAAGTGGAATTCAAAGTAGAAGACTGTTGGAACACTGGTAAATGACTGATTTTCCAATGACCAGTCCAAGTGTTCATGATGTGTGTCTGTGTGTACAGTCACTAAGAATCAGGGCATAAACTAGTTTTTGTTTGTTTAACTTTTTTCTAGTGTTCTGAAAACCTGGCAGATAAAGAGAGTGAGATGTCTGTCTGGGTGTTAGACTTCTATCCTTTCTCTTTGTCTGGATGTTAGACAACTGTCCTCTCTCTGTCCCGGGTGTTAAACTGCTGTTCTTTACTTTGAATGTGTTGGAGACTGTGCCTCAGTGCTGGCCTGGCATTCCGTTAGCCTCCTTCCCAGATCTCAGCATTACAGCTGTCTCTGTGCTCTCAGTAGTGCTTTGTGAATAGCAGTTGTCAAGCACTGTAGAGGAAAAGAATTTTCCTTGCAATGTCAGTTATTTTACAATTCCATTAAGCGTCCTAGTTTTTCTAACTCATTTGATATGATCCATTCTTAAAAGCTACTGTGTGGTTATTTCTTGGCTCCCGGTACCAGCTCCACCATACCCACAGAATGTGGTCATTCATTCTAGACCAAAGAAGGAGTCAGGCTTGTTTCCACGTGTTACATTCTGCAAACTAGAATGTAGTGACAAGTGGTCGTAGAATGTCGTGGTGACAAAATAGACATCTACTTCATATTCCTGTGTTATGGCTACACCATCGTTCAGGTTCAAGGCTGGTAAAACAGCCTCCATTCAGAACAGACACTTGACACACCCACCCTTGAGTGTCCGAGCTCTATCATGCCTCTTCCTTCCCTCCCTTTCTCTCTCCTTCCCTCCCTCCCTCCCTCCTTCCCTCGGTCTCCCTCCTTTGTTTTTTGAGACACAGTTTTGCTTTATTGCTTGGATGACCCCAAACTTGTATCCAGAACAAGTTGACATCAAACTTTAGTGCTTGCTCTGCCTTGACTACCTCAGAGGTGAGGTGCAGCCGTACCGCTGCCACACATGTACGATTCTGCATTGGCTTGTCCTGGTAAAGATAGTGGTTCCGGACATCAGCCTACTGCCCAAAAACATACACGATCACTTACATAGCTCTTGCCAGTTTTTATCTCTTAAACATTTCACTGGCATTCTCTTTCCTCTGAGTCTTCCTAAGATCAAGGAATAAAAGACCACTGTTGCTGTTGGGAGAGCACACACACATATGTACACAAGCGTGCACACACACACACACACAAACATACAAATTCCTATCAACACTTAGCTACCAAGTTGTTGGAATGAAAGAACCATGGGTTCATACGTTGGCTCTCTCCTGGTGGCTCTTGGGTAACATGAGACAAATAGCTTGACTTCTGTATGTTTATGCTATAGCTATGAAATCTTAATAATTGCCCCTTTGTTGGGTTTTTAAGATATATCTGTTACATAAAGCACTTCTCTCCCAGTGGGAACACTTATCCCCTCCCTCCCTCCCTTTCCATACAAGTTCCTAAACTAGCTTCAGTCTCATTCCCAGGGATCCACCTTGATTTCTAAGGGCTTTCCTCATAGCCTTATTTGTGTGTTTAAAACCATTATTTTGGGTAGTTCTTTAGGTTTCATTGGACTGCCAAAGAAGTCCACAGCATGACCAGAGTTAATAACAGATCCCTCTGCTGGGAAGGTAGCCCATTTGGTAGAGTGCTTGCTTAGCACTCAAGGGGGACTGTGTTCAATCCCAGCACTGTATAAACTACATATGGTGGCACACGTCTCAGTCCCAGAACTGTGGCAGTGGGGTAAGGAGAACAAGAGTTCCAGGTGATCCTCTCGTACCCAGCGAGCTCTGCTGGAGTGATGGCTAAGCAGTTTAAGTCGTGCTCCTCCTGCCGAGGGTTACAGTTTGGTTCATGCACACGGAGTGGGCCACAACTGACTGTTTCCATGTAAACAGGATATTTCACACATCCTCTCCCTCTGGCTTCTGCAGAACACACACATGCACACACACACATGCACGCACACATGCACACACACACGCACACACACGTTGAGAGCCACTGGACTAGCAGTTCTCTTGGTCTTCCTGACTGCCATTCTAGCTCCAGGTTAAATGAAAGACCGTGACTCAGAGGAATAGTGTAGGAAATAATAGAGCAGACAGTGGACAGCGTGAAAACCTATTCACACATATATGCACACACTTACACCACACTCACATCATACTCACAAACATGCACAACAAAAAACCAGGTAAATGACTCCTAATACCTGTGACAGTGAGGGCTGTGGACATGTGCTCTGCTGAATACGACTTGCCTACTGCGTCTGCTGCACGGCTGGCTTAGACATGCTGGGACTGCTGCATGGCTGCCTTAGACATGCTGGGACTGCTGCACGGCTGGCTTAGACATGCTGGGACATGGAGGGTTTAGATATCTGGATGGGTTGGAAAACAGTAAATAACCTAACTTAAAGCATGTAACTGAACAGCCTGTGTCCTGACATTCTTCACAGGAAGCAGGTCTTCAGCCCCTTGTTCTCACTTGCCCTGGACAGGGTTTGTAGTCTGAAGGAACCTGCCAGGCTTCTCTTGTGACATCAGAGCTTCTCGTTACATAGTCACGGAGGTCTCTGCAGAAGGACATCTCCTCCTGTGTTGCTCACTGCAGTCTGTTTCACATGCAGCCTTGCTAACCCCTGCTCACCTTCACGAGGGAAAAACTCACCCCGCCCCCCCCAAGCCATTCAGAACCCACTGAGCCCTGGCCGCTGGCCACTGGGTCCATTGCTAAATGGCAGTCCGACTCAAATCCCCTTTACTGTGGTCAGTCTCCATGGTCGCAGGTAAAAGTCTGCTTGTCTTCTTCCTTTGTTTTCACACATCTCTCCTGTTAACCCTTCTGGGACTACCGTGTGTGCCAGCTCCCGTTCACGCTGTATCTCTGGCTTTCTCATATTCTACTATGGCTTGGATCCTTGGCCGGTGTGTTGTCTAGGTTGCCACTGGACTGTCATTTCTCTGAGTGTTGATTGCGCCTGAAGCAGATTCATGTCTAAGTGATGAGCCCTGGACGAGGGGGATTTGTAATGAAAATGGAGCGAGCAAGCGAGCGAGCTCTTTGTAATCGCTTCTTTAATCCTCTACCTGCCAGGAGAAAACGTAATTATCAGAGCAGAGAACTCCAGGGCCTCAGCAGAAAGAATGAGCTCTGCAGGAGGGGGAGTGACAGGCTGTACTCTCCTGTGGGGCGGGGGACAGTGATTTTGGAAAACTTTGACAGGAGATCTGATGTATTTGTATAACCTTTTCAGGTAGAACCGCATTGCAGTGAGGGACGAGGTTTTGGTTTTCTTCATTAAAAGCTTATTACATGAAGAAATAGGACAGTGGTTTTGCTTGGGTAGATGAGGGTCAGAGAGGCGGGTGTGATCTCCTCAGGATATTAATGTCTGCCTTCAGCCAGGGGAAATGAGCCGTCACTTGAGTTCGAGGCAGCGTTATGTGCTCATCACTAGGGATTCCCATATGTCCAGGGAGCTGCAGCAGTGAAAAATGGCAGAGCTCCGCGGTAGAGTGCAGAGGGCTCTCATTGGGATTCACGTCAGGAAGCTCAGCACAGCCTGCCCAGAGCAAGTCTGTTTAATGTTGATCAGCTGTCCATCTGATAACCCGAGTGCATACAGGCATCCCCTCCGAGGGCTGCCCTGATGGTGACAGTCGAAGCACCCAGATGTCCTGCTAATCTGTTTTGGTAGTCTCGAGTATTTTTAACCCTTTTTGTGGTCTCCAAACCCAAAAGGACTCCAACACTGGAGAAGGACTCTCCTAGCTAGGTTGGCTCTGTTTTTCTGGCAGAAGAGAGCCCAGCTTAACTATTTCCAGAAACCAGATGCTGTTAGTTAGCTTCCTCTTCCCATAATGAGCATGTGGTTGGCCTGTAGGATAATTATGTGTTGATAGTGTCGTGTTTGTGTTTGCCTTACCCAGGTAATAGGTTTAAAGAATATATTCTCGGAGATGGTAAATTGTCTGGCTTGTTGGTACTGTATTAATGTGGGCTCCCAGGTGTGCTCAGGGACCACTAAGCAGGGCTCTGCTATTTGTGCTTCAAAACTGTAATACACATTCCTTGGGGGAGGGCAATAATTTTGAATGATAAATATGTTGCCTCCTTGCTGAGAGCCATCACTGGCTCCATTCTTTGAAGCGTGGCCACCTAAGACAGTTCACCTCTTTGTAGATGGGCTGGCAGGCGCAGCAGGAGTTAATTACAGAGCACAGCCACACTGAGGTGCTGGCCTCTTGTTGTTTGGGAATCAGTCAATATGGGGAAAGTCATGATTTTTTAAAAAAATTATGTTTCAAGCTGAGCAGGGGTGACACACACCTTTAATCCTTGCACTTGGGAGGCAGAGGCAGGTAGAGCTCTGAGTTCCAGGCCAATTTTGAATGTTGTAATCATGGAGAGCGCTCATGTGCTGATCAGAGGACAACTTTCAAGCTTGGCATCTTTACAGAAGTGCTATCTCACCAATCCTATTAATGGCTGCTTTTTAACCCTTTCTGGTTTTTTGAGGGAATTGAGCCCAAATCCCCATGCATATGTAATGAATACTCTAAGTATAATATTTTTAACATATGTCTTAGGATTTCTTTTGTTCTGTCTGCTTTCCCTTGTCCAGAGGTGATGAGGAAAGAAACAGAACATAAACAAGCAAAATATCCCATGTACCAAAAGGAAGTGCAAGATATTAGTGCTTAAAATACAGAAAGGAGGGTGAGGTGGTGTGTGGACACGGAGTCTGCTGTAAGCCATGGAGTGCTTGGGGAGGCCTTGCAGAGAAGGCTGCTTTGACCTGGAGGGGGTAAAGCACTAAGCCTTGTAAATATGTAAAGAAATACAGTACAGACAGAGCGAAAGGAAAGGGCCCTGAAGCAGCAACAGCTTGGAGCACTTAAGAACCAGTAGGAAGCTTGGCTGGCGGGAGAGAAAGCTCACACAGCTGTGTATGTGTGCGCTTGCCTGTAGATGTGTGCTCACATTCATGCCTGCGTGAGTGGATGAAATGAACGTGGACACAAAGGACAGAGAAGCTGTGGTAGATGATACTCGGCTTTGGAGTCTGTGGGGAGTCTGGCCTTTTACCATGAGCGTGAGATAGGTGTCTGTGGGAGGTCTTTAAGCTGAGGAGCAGCCAGAGAATCTGATGATGCTGTCTTTGTTTTCATGCTTGTCTCCCTTACCTTACCATTCCCAGTCACTTGAGGCTCACATCTGACAAATACCTTTCATCATCACCTATGTTCAGTCTTACAGCAATACAGCAGCCTCCATATATAAATGTATGTATATATGTATGTATGTATGTATGTATGTATGCATGTATTAGTGATGCCAGCGATAGTCCAAAAATATTAAATGAAAATTTCAGATATGAAAATAATTTGTCAGTTTTGGTTGCATTCTGAGTATAGTGGTGAAATATATTGTACAGTGTCACTTCCTCCTGCCCAGGATATCAGTCTTGCATGGTCCATACTCTCGTGGCACTGGTATCACAGTGCATGTATCCAGGTAACCGTTATGTAACTTAATCTCAGCCATGAGAGTCATGATCGAAGCTGGTGCCGCCATCTTGGATTATAGAGATGACTGGGCGTTTGGCTCACACCTTGTCCATCTCCTTTTAGTCCTTCTCCTTGCCCTCCCACTGAAAGCCTGCTTCCAGACAAACTCCCCATCTGCTTTTAGATCATCTCCTTGGTTTTTCATTTATTTGTTGGGATCCACTGAGTTTAATGGAGGCTGCCTGCATGGGCATAGGTGGGGAGTTATTTTTTGGAGCAGGGATAAGTTATCTTATCAATGACTACACCACTGAAGAAAATGACACTCTTCCCCAGCAACCATTAGCGACCAGAGCCTTGAGGAAGGGGTGAAGGAAGCCTTGCGGGCCCCGCCCCTGTTTGTGATGGACTGTTGACAGACCCAGCCTTTTATGGGTCTTCTGCAGGAAACCACAGCCACAGTGAACTCCTCGGTGTGGTGCTCCCATCCTCTGGCTCTTACTTCTTCCCTGCCCTCTTCCTTGTCCCTGAGTCTTGCAGGTGGTAGTGATATGACAGATGTCCCATGAGGGTGGACATGGCAGCAGCTACTCACAGCGCCGCCCTGAGTTAGGAGTCAGGATTAACTGGTACTCACTGCTTCTCTGAGGAAGGCTGAGCGCAGCACCAGTGTGTGCAGTAGACGTGACTAATTCTAACAGGGTTTACCGCGTCTACTGAGAAGCCTTACCGTAGTGAGCATGAGATTAGTCCTGTGAGGAGCCGGCCTCGGCGCCCGTCACAGAGTGGTTGGGTACCTACTATAGGGTCTGGTGCTGTCCCACGGGCAGGAATCCACTGCAGTGTTGAAGTGTGTCTTTCCCCTTGAGGGGCACCGCTTGCTGCAGGTTTTCCACTCAGATCACCTTATATTACCTGTTGTCTGGTTTTGTTACTCCTTTATAGGCTACATTCTATCCTGTGTTTCATAAATCACTAGAAAGGTGGAAAGACCTTTTAAAATCAAGGATGCTGCCCCACCCACCCACCCACCCGTCATGCCTGCTTAGCTGTTCTTAACATTAAACTGTATCTCTAGCCCTTGGTGGTTTTCACTGTAGAAGCCAAACACAATCCTTCCCCTCAGCATACAGAGTGCTGCAATCAGAGACTTTTTGTTTGAGACAGAGTAGCCCAGGATGGCCTGGGACTCACTATTGTAGCCCAGTAACTCAAACTCATAGCAATCCTTCTGCCTCAACTTCCCCAAATGCTAAGATTGGAGTTGTGAGCCACCACACCTGGCTTATGAAACCATTTTAGAGAATACATTCTCTCCTATAATCTCAGGATTTGGGAAGTGAGGGCAGTGGGTCAGGAGGTTAAGCCCATCTTCAGTTGTAGTGAGTTCAGAGTCGGTCAGAGCAACAGATACACACATGCACAGAGGGGGAGAGAGCACAGCAAAGAACATGTGTGTGCACAGTGGGCTGACAATAGGCTTAGTTGGTAGTGCACTTATTTAGTAAGTATAAGTTCTGGTATCTGACCTTGGCAGCATGTAACCCAGGCCTGTTGGTGCACACCTCACAACCTGATCCTAGTACTTGGAAGGTAAAGACAGAAGGGTGAGAAGTTCAAAGTCATCCTTAGCTACAAACCAAAACCAAACAAGATGAAACAATTTATGTCTTCGTAATGTCACGAGCGCCACATCACTGAAAATGTTGCAGCAGAGTTGAATGACACCCTGAGGAGAAGCTTAGCTGGACCACTCTGAAATCAGATGAAAGGATGTTTAGCTGTGCCAGCAATTGGGAAGGGAGAACAATAATGACATAATGTGCTCAGCTCACACGCTGTGGTGTAAAGATGAAGCACAGCTTTGGTGAGCTGGGAGAAGGAAGGGCTGGATGTTCTCCTCACTCTCCAGTGTCTCTTACACCGTTTTTATACATTTGGATGCTTGAAGGCAGCCACAAACATGGAAGTTTCCCTAAAAATAAAATATGGTGTCTTTATTTCCTACTGAAACACTGTCAAGACTACACACACACACACACACACACACACACACACACACATATTCCTAGTTTGATCATGGCCTAAAATTGGGAATAGTCCCAATTTTACAAGTACAATAGCAGTTTGTGGTTTCTGGAACTACTCGTCATGACCATTCTCACTTTGCTATTACTATGGTTACCTTTTCCTTATTAATATGTCCAGTTTGGACAAATTCCACAAATATTTAAAACATAAATCTTTTTTCTGTTATATGTTTTAGAGATATTTTACCTCAAGTCTGGGTTTACTAGTGTTACCTTTTTCTGTTAGTTTCTTGTCTATTTTTAACTTCCAACAGTCATCTGCAATCTTCTTTATGGCTTCCCAACATTCTGTCACATTTTGCCAGATTTTCTCCCAGAATGCTTTCCAACATGACTGTCGTGTGGGTTGGAATTTTGTGAGTCCTTCATGGCTGCACTGCTTCGGGTTGTTGGCTTGTTTCTGAGTCAGGGTCTTGGTATGTATGCCCAGCTAGCTCGAACTCCTATGAAGATCAGACTGGCCAAGAACTCAAAGAGCTCCTCTGCTTCGTGAGTGCTGGGTGCAGAGGCGTGTGTCACCACACCCAGCAAAGTGTTAAGGCACACGTGTGCTGGTTTGTGCATTTGAGCACAGGTGCCCATGGTCCAGGCCAGAAGAGACATCGGGTCCCTTGGAGCTGGAATTATGGGTCAATAAAACTTGAGTTTTCTGTCAGAGCAGTATGGCCCTAACCACTAAGCCATCTCTACAGCCTGCTGATGTAGTTCACTGTGTTCCTGTATTTTCTCCCCTTTCCATCAGCAGGTATGTGTTGGGCTGAGTGTGAGTGGGACCTGTTGTTGGGTTGATGTGTGGGTCCCACGTCTGTCTCAACATGGGGCTAGGGCCTCTTGGGGAGCCATAGCTTGTTCATCTGGTTCTCAGGCTCTTGGGACCCCAGGCACCTCTGGGGAGGTCAAGAAAGGGCTGGGAACGAAGTGGGGGCATACGGGCTAGATTGGCCTGTGGCCAAAGGGGAAAAGGGGAAAACTCCGGCTGTGCCCCTCGGGGAGGAGAGTTCTTGGTCCCTCACTTGCTGGCTCGACTTGCCTGGTTTGGTGGTCTCCATGGCGGGGAACACAGAGAGGTCTTCTGCAGGAGATTAGGCTGTGGCTCTGTGGATGAAGGCCTGCTCCACTGTTCCCCATGGCGGATTTTGAAGAAGAGAAACAGTCTTAAGATGTTTATTGTCACTGTGGAAAGTAGATGAAAAGTATACCCCAGTTCCCTCAGGGTGGGCCTGAGGTGAAATATCTTTTGCAGGGAGGAGAATCTGGAAAAAGGAATGTTTAATTGGCTACACCCCTCTGGCCTTTAGGTACCTCATTAATATGGAGATCTGTCTTGAGGCTCTGTGGCCTGTAGTCACACCCTCTACCTGTGGAGGGGTTAGGGGGCATTGTCCTAGGTGACTGAAAGGCACAGATCTATGGAGGTCTGTGACCTCCCGTTAGGAGCCTGGAGTCTGGGAGCATGGTGAAATGCATGTCGTCCCTTAGGGTCATCTGTGTCTCACCTGGGGCCCCTCAGGATCACCTGGGGTCTCTGGCAGTTTCTAGCCTGTGTTCGACCAGTAAAGTCACTAATATACTAGATGTGATAGAATGAAAATGAGGGAGGGGACACTGGTTTAGATGTCACTTAGGAAAAGGACATTCATGGATATCTTCCAATAATATATACATTTTCCCCTAAGTTTTTAGTGTTATATTTCACATCTAGATGATTAATTTATCTTAATATGTATTTATTCAGGGTTTTTTGGGTTTTTTTTTGTTTTGTTTTTGTTTTTTTTTGTTTTTTTGTTTTTTGTTTTGTTTGTTTTTTGTTTTTAGTTTTTCGAGACAGGGTTTCTCTGTGTAGCCCTGGCTGTCCTGGAACTCACTCTGTAGACCAGGCTGGCCTCGAACTCAGAAATCCGCCTGCCTCTGCCTCCCAAGTTCTGGGATTAAAGGTGTGCACCACCACTGCCCAGTTTATTCAGGTTATGAAGTAGGAATCTTTTATCCTTCAACTGGAAGCCAGTAGTCTCAACATCATTTGATAGATAGATAGATAGATAGATAGATAGATAGATAGATAGATAGATAGATAGAAGATAGAAAACCTACCTTTGCTGTAAGGATTTGAAATATTTTTGTCACAAAATTTTTTTCAAATATATTTGTTTTTTTTCTGCATTCTACCAAGTAATATATATTGTCAACTGTGCTATTATTATTGTACATTTTAAAGTTATAGAAGTTTAAAATATAGCCCAGTGATTGCCTAGCATAAGCAAGGTCCTGGGTTCAGGTCATTGTCCTGGAAAACACACACGCGCGCACACACACACAAACTCAGAGACACACAGACACACGCACACACAAACTTGCAGACGTAGCTTCATAACAAGTATTAAAATCTAAATCTAATCTTATTTTTTCTGAACTCTTCTTTTTAATTTTTTAATCTATTCTTTCTACATGATTATAAAAACCCTTTTGTGATTAAAAAAATGTTTTAGGATTCAAGTAAAATGGCTTTAAGTAAATGACTCTTGCCTGCCATTTCACTTTCAGAGACCCCAAATCTTGTACTTGTTGTGTTTTGGATTTTGATGAGTTTGCTATTGATATGCAAAGAGCCCAGGCTTTAGAAGCCATGCCCTGGGCTTGCGTCCAGCTGCAGTTGAGCAGCTGCAGTGTAGATTCCCTGTCAGCTGAGCTCCCTTCTGTGCGTGCAGGAGAGCCTCTGCTCACCATGAAGAACTGTTGTTGAAATAACGGTTGACTTACTAATCAGCTGAGTTATTCCTGCAAAAAGTATTTTACACATGGTGCCCAGCATATAGTAATAATTGGCTCAAAGTAATCAATTATATCCTTGCAGCCCTAATCACCACTAGCCATTTTTTTTAAGTGGACAGTTGTGGTCTTTTCAGAGGAAAAGGGTATGGCATTCTCTTCAGAGTACTGTGGGGGGAGAGCGAGCGCTGAGTCTGAAGCTTGAGTGAACGGGCTGACCATTCTGAAAGCTGTGGAGGAACTGGTGCAGTATTGTCCACTTGTGTGTTTGAAAGTTCCTCAAATAAAAGGGTTTTATTTCTTAAATGCATCTTTAGAATTAAAAGTGACAGTGTGTAAACATTTAGGTAGGAGACAACATAAATACGACTTACAATTTCATATTTTTGAAGACTCTGGAAACAAAGGAAGGGAAGGAGAGACAGGAGAATGCAGAGGAAAACAGGGAGTTAGAAAAAAGACCTCTGCTGTCTTCTAATCTCTCCGTATGGGAAGTCTGTTGGCTGTCCTACTATTTTAACACAGGCTTAAGTCTAAAGCATGTAGAGACTTCCAGATTCTGTAAGGAGCACACTTTAATCCGACTGTTAGCGGCAGCTGGGTGCCTAGGATGGAGTTACCATCATACTTGGGAGGTGATAATTGGAGGTTAATTGACCCCTGAGGACCTACCACGGGGACTCACTCCATAAGCTAACTTTAGTGTATATCTCTGCTTCTCCTTTTGAAATCAATGATAGCAGTCCTGCAGCCTTTCCAAAGCTGTTGCTAAGTAACAAATTGCTCGCTTAATAAAAAGTTTCTAGGCTGTGTATGAAAGTCGATAAATAATTAAAATGTAGAAATGCAAGGGTCTGGGGAATGACTGAGCTGTCTTTAAAGACCTTTAAGGACAGAAGGAGTTAGTTCTGGAAACGTGGCATGGAGCTCGTTATTGTCATCATTATGGAGACAGTCTCACTATGTAGCCTTGGCTGGCCTGTGTAAGCCCAATTGGCCTCAGACTCAGAGACCCTCCTGCTTCAGCTGGCATCAGGGTGTGCACACCTCATCTGGCTAAAACTGAGTTTTAAATATTCAGACTGTGCAAGCCCAGTGACCTAAGTCCAATCCCTGGAATCCAAGTGAAAAAGCCAGCGTGGTGCATACACCTCTGCCATCCCAATGAGATGGGAATGGAGACAGGAGAACTGGCTGGAAGTTCAGGGACCAGCCAGCGTGGAGTAAGCAAGGAATCAGAAACTAATGAAGACCATGCCTAAAAACAGACAAACAGACGATAGAAGGACAGAACCAACTCCCCAAAGGTTGTACTTTGACCTCTGTACATCCCATGGCCCAAGTGCACATGTGTGCACACACACTAAATCAAAAGAAGTCCTTTAAACAAAAATGTACCAGTTACTCTCCCTAAAGTAGCAGACGTGTTTGTCACATCTCTGGGTATGTTAAATGAACAAGGAGTTTCTCTGCCAGCAAATAATGCGGGACCATCTCCAAGAGAATAATATTCCTTGTAAAGAACAAGAGTGCAGAAAGACGAACAGAAACCGTTTTGCCATTATTTTTTGGCACAATATTTTATTGACCATATCTCTTAGGAATTGATTGGGCTAAACATAACAGTAGCTTTAAAGAGTGCAGCATTTATTTATTTATCTCAGAAAACAAGTCTAGTTGCTGAGAGCGTAGCTCATGGGGAAGCATTTGTTTGGGATTCCTAGGTCCTGGGCTCAGTCGCCAGCACAGGGCAGGGGTGGAGAGGGGTTAACTAGAAACAAAGAGGATAAAACAAGGAGTCTAGTGGAGGACATGCGGACCTCTCAAGCCTCTGGAGCCCAAGCTCTCCTTTCTTCTTGTTCTGCCTCCCTCAGACTGGGACTACATTAGACCCCTGTCTTAGTTACCGTTTTGTGCTCTGAAGAGACACCAGGACCAAGGCAACTCTTATAAAGGAAAACATTTCACTGGGGCTGCTTACAGGTTCAGAGGTTCAATGACATTAGTATCATGGTGGGAAGCATGGCAGTGTGCTGGATTGACAGGGAGCAGGAAGAGAGGCAACACTGGGCCTGGCTTGAGCTTCTGAAACCTCAGAAGTGAGCCACCACCACCACCACCCCACCCCACCCCGCCCCATGACACACCTCCTCTACTCCAACAAGGCCACACCTCCTAATAGTACCACTCCCTATGGGGCCTAAGTAAGCCAATTACATTCAAACTGCCACAACCCCCAAGTCTCTAAGAACTTAGGTTATAGTCTAGGTGGGTTAAGCCCCAAGTGTTAAGGTACATACCAACTGAATCAGTCTGTCTCCTTGTACTAGGAGTTAGATTTTTTTTTTTTTTCAGAAACCCCTCCTCCTAGGCATCTGCATGCATGTCTTTGGCTAGATTTGTCATATGATCACAGAGCTAAGTTCAGTTGCTGAAGGGATCTTTTGGGTTTTGTTTGGTTTTGAGATAGGTCCTAGGTTTCCAAGGCTAGCCCGTATAGAGGATGAGGATCGCCCTGCCTTCACTTTCCAAAGCTGTGATCAAAGGCCTGCGCCACCATGCCAAGCTAGCGAGGATCTTTTTAAGAGTATAAGGCTACTTCAGACATAATGAAGCTTTGTTGCAGTAAGGAGGCCAGGGAAGCAGGTATCTTCTGAAATGTAGAGATGCTACACTCCTGTAGGAAGGAAATCCGCAGTCGTAGGTTCCCTGTGATCCACCAGACTCGAACAGTAGTTTCCCGTACAAGGCACGGAGTCCCTTCTGTTGAGCAGGCCTCAAGTCCAATTAGGTGGTGGTCAGTGTCCCCAAGATGCACTTGCTGACTATTGCACCATGGGGACATCTTGTATGCTGGTGGGCACACATTCCTGTAAAGCCATTCACTGGTTTCCTTCAGTGCAGCTGTGGCTTCCTTACCCTGATCAGTTTCTCTAAGTTTAGGGTTTTGTCGTCATTGTTGTTTGGGGCATTCGGGGTCCTGGGAAGGGTTGAATCTGCGTCTCATATTATACCATTGGCTTGCCTAGATTTTACTTTGTCCCAGGCTGGCCTAGAGCTCATTAGTAGCCAAGACTGTCCTGCAAGTCACTGTGGTCCTCATGAGTACCACCATGTCCAGCTTATTTATTTATTCCCCCTTTCTAGTCAAGCTAAACAGGAAAGACAAATAACTAAGAGTAGTGTGTGTGTGTGTGTGTGTGTGTGTGTGTGTGTGTGTGTGTGTGTGT
>NW_021604635.1:746538-773878 GCF_004785775.1 Grammomys surdaster | reverse complement strand
TGTGTGTGTGTGTGTGTGTGTGTGTGTGTGTGTGTGTGTGTGTGTGTATGTGATGGCATGAAGACTTTTAAGGTAATTTTTAGATCCAGTATACTAAAAGCTTAACTGAATTGCTTTGGGTATCTAACATAGGACTATGATGCTAAGAAGCAAATTGCCTTAGATTCCTTCGCCCTGGCCCTGCTTCCGGCTGGCCACTACCTTGTACATTTGCACAATGTGATCCAGAGCTGCTCATCTGATAAAATCTGAGAAGTGGAGAGCACAGTCCTAGACAGTAATTACAGAACAGGTTTAAAGATGACCGAACACTCCATTCCTGTTCCTACAGAAAGCGGGAACCAATAATAGCAATAGTTTCCTCTTTAACAACTGTCTCCTAGTCTAAGTAATGAGAAACAACACCATAAGAAAAACCTGACTCTAGGAAATTGAGAACTAGAAAAAAAATCTGCTTTCTGTTTCTTCACTTCCTGTCAGCAATGACTTACTTGGGCGTGCAAGGAGCTCACCACTGGGCTGTCTTGTGAAGTAGGAAAAAGGAAATTATTTTCAAGCTGTTGTTGATTAGAATAAATCTATTGATTTGGTTCTAATAAAAGGATTGGGGGAAACCTGATTAACTTTCCCACTTGCCGTGAACAAAAATAGGCAAGCTTGGGACTGGGGAGGTGGCTGAGCAGTTAAAAGCATTTATTGCTCTTCCAAGGGACCCAGGGTTGGTTCCTAGCACTCATGGATGTTGGGTGTCTCACAGGCATCTCTAACTGCAGCTCCAGGGGACCTGATGCCTTCTTCTGGACACCGCAGGTGCCTGCACTCACAGATAAGCCCACACATAGACACAGACACACATATACAGATAATTAAGAATAAATATGGGGAAAAACCAAAACATGTTGGGGATGGTAATTCCAGCACAGGAAGCAGAGAAGGACCGATCTCTGTGGGTTTGAGGACAGCCTAGTCTACATATTTTCCAGGACAGCCAAGATTACATAGTGAAACCCTTTCTGGAGGGAAACAGGAGGAGAGGGGGGTCTTAATTTTTTTAGAGACAATCTTGCTCTTATATTATGTCTCTTAAGTTTCTTTCCATGGTGCTTAGAAGTAAGGCTAAAAGCTGGGTGAGAGCCGGGTGGGCGCGTACCACGGTTGTATACTTTGATGCCCTTGGCTTCCCCTCCCCCGTTTACTATTCTTTGGGTGAAGAAACATTTTACGTTGTCATTGGTCACTATGACAGGGCAGCTGTGGGTTATATTTTTGTCCTTTCTAAGTTTCCTGCTCCCTGGCCGTGCTGTAACGAAAACAGCAAACAGGCTGTACTGTGGAGTGCTTTGTAAGTGATGGCCACAACACATGGAGATTTTCAGCTACTTATTACTACCACTGTTCATGCTGTTTCTGATGAGGCAGCATTTAAAGGTGCTTATTTATTTAGTGAAAGCTGTTTATTATTATAGATGTCTTTATTAAAAGCTCATAGTTACTCATTTGCATCCTTGTGGTAATTAAAAACACCTACAGCCTTTTGCTTGCTGGGCTATTACTTTCTTTCTTGAGTTAAACTGCCTAAGAGACCTAACCTAAATGCTTAAGCCTTCTGACTTCTATGCTTTTTCATAATTTCATGGTGCAATTTTTGTCAAATGGGACAATATAAATTTTAAAAATTCTTCTATTAATTCTTTTGGTGTTTTTTTCAGATAGGGCCTGTCTGTCTCCCTGGCTACATAAATACTTGCTTTGTAAACCAGACTGGCCTTGAGTTCACAGAGATCTGTTTGTCTCTACCTCCCAAATGCTGGGGTTAAAGGTATGTGCCATCAAGCCTGGATTTATTAATTTTGATTGTTTCATATATGTATGCAATGTATTTTGATCCACTCCCCTCCATCCTCTTAGCTCCTTACAGATCTTACCCATCCCTGATTTTGTTTGGGTTTGTTTTTTCTTTCTCTTTTTAGGGAATGGCTTCATAAAAATAGAAAGTATTTGCAAGATAGCAGCACATTTTTTAAGATTTATTTTTACTTATATGTTTGTCTATGCAAGTGTATGCCATGTATATAGGACTGCTCCCAGCGTCCAGAAGAGGGTGTCAGCTTCTCCTCATTTGTCAGCTGCAGCTGCACCTGGCCCTGTGGAAGAGCAGAAAGCACTCTTGACCTCCGAACTGTGTTTCCAGCCCCATCATAAAATTTTAATCCTTTCTTTAGTCACCTGTTTTAGAAGATGGTTTTATATCTCTCAGCTCCACTTCTTAAAAATATTTTCTGAGAGGAAAGCAAGACAGCTGGGCGGGTAGAGCAGCGGGTAGAGCAGCGCTGCTGGAGGCCCAGGGCTTCGGGGCAGCCTGGATAACTACAGTAAGCGTGTTGTCTCTTAGGAGAGAGCAATCTCACTGGTCCTTAGCGAGTCTGAAATCCAGCTGGGCATCAGAACTACCTGTTCTGCAAGCAAGGAATGCTTGCTTAGCCCAGTCCTAGTGCCTATGAGCAGCTGCCTGGTTGGCCATTCTCTGTGACACTTGCTCTGCCCTCTGAGCTGCTGCCCTCCTTTGTGAGAATTGGTTGGTTCACGCAATGGTCTACTGTTTGTTGTTCAGTTTTATTTAGTTTTTTTTATAATATATTTGATCATATTCTTCCACACACAACTTTCCTTTCTCTCTTAAAAAAGGAAAAAGAAAAACAACAAAATATGAAAGTCAAAACAGACAAACTAAGAAAGGAAAGTCAGTAGGACAAAAGATGCCAAAACCAAGCACAGAGCGTGCTGTGTTGGTGAGCTGCTCGTGGGGCCTGCCCTGGAGAGCAGCTGATCCACCTAGCTGTGCTCTGGTGGGCACTTGCTGAGAAAGGTGTGCAGAGGTGAAAGGAGAGAGCGTATTGAGGGTTGTCCTAACTGTGACATCCATGATGTGGCTTGCACTGCTTCCTAATAGCAATAACAAGAAAACATCATAATTTACCTTTCTCAGCAGATATCAACTGAAAATAACCGCTTGGCTTGGGTTGGACCCCTGGTCCACTTCCCCTTTTCAGCACTGGGACCCCGTGTGCTGGAGCCTGTGCCAGTCTTGTGCGCCGTCCCAGTCTCTGAGCTCATGTGTAGCATCCTCTTGTCTCTGGAGGAAGCTGTTTTCTTGGAGTCACCCACCACCGCTAACCGCTAGCTCTTGTCATCTTTCTGTCTCCTCTTTCCTGTGGACCTCTGAGCCTTGAAGAGAAGGCTGTGATGGCGGCATCCCATCGCTCCGCACGTGCTTCTCTGACGAAGGTTGAGAATTGCCCTGATTTTGTCTGCTGTTTGAACACACAAGGCTGGGTGTTCAGAAGCTCCTTTAGCCCAAACTCTACAACTTCCTTAAACCTGCTGGAGAGTTCTGTGACTTCATGTTATAAAAGCCTCATCTCTGGGTCTTTACAAGCAAACCTCTGGACTTTGAACTGAGAGTGAAGCTGCTATGAAGTTATTCCCTTAAAACTCACAGAACTTGTGTGTGTGAATGAGAGGTCTCCCCATCACCAAGTGCAATGTTAAGATGTTTTTTAAAGACAGAGTCTCTTGTGACCCCCACTAATCTCACAGTCACTGTGGTGCTGAGGTCTCAGCCTGCACCTTCCTGATTCTAGGATTACAAGTCTATACTGCCTCGCAGTATACAGCCCACACCTATTACTACTGTTGTTATTATTGTTGTTGCTGTTATCAACATTACAAGCAAGCCACAGTGTGCATGTGGAGGTCAGCAGACAACTTTTAGGGAACATGTTCTCTCCTTTTACCTTCACATGGGAATCAAACTCAAGCCTTACCTGCCGAGCCATCTTGTCAGCCCACTATTTTTGTTTGTTTTTTGTTGTTCTTTCTTTCTTTCTTTCTTTCTTTCTTTCTTTCTTTCTTTCTTTCAGACAGGGTTTCAATTTTTGTAGCCCTGGCTGTCCTGGAACTTGCTCTGTAGACCAGACTAGCCTTGAATTCATAGAGATCTGTCTGCTTTTGCCCCAAGTACTGGCACTAAAGGTGTGTGCCACCACTGCCCAGCAATCAGTCCACATTTTTGAATTATTCTTTTTTTTAATACTATTTCTTTCTTTGGGAATTTTTTTTATGAATGTATGAAATGGTTTCATTTTCAGCTTACCAAGTCTTCACTCTTTTATTGTGCTCTATTGCTTGCAAACTGAACAACTCCCTTTAATTTCTCTCTCTCTTGTATTGTATATGTATCTACATAAACTGTATATTATATATCGAAAGCTAGCTGATGCTCTCAGAATCTGCCTGAAATTTCCTTGTCTAGCTAAGTTTATTAATATAATTTATTGGGAAGCCGCGGGTTACTGTGCAGACATGGCCAAGTCCAAGAACCACACCACACACAACCAGTCCCGTAAATGGCACAGAAATGGCATCAAGAAACCCTGGTCACAAAGATACGAGTCTCTTAAGGGGGTTGACCCCAAGTTCTTGAGGAACATGCGCTTTGCCAAGAAGCACAACAAGAAAGGCCTGAAGAAGATGCAGGCCAACAATGCAAAGGCAGTGAATGCACACGCAGAGGCCATCAAGGCCCTTGTGAAGCCTCAGGCCATCAAGCCCAAGATGCCAAAGGGCCCCAGCCGCAAACTCAGACGCCTGGCTTTCATCGCTCACCTCAAGCGGATTCAAAGCTACATGGCCAAGGGTCGTAGGCTCTGCCAACCAAAGCCCAAGGTTCAAACCAAGGCAGAGGCCAAAGCTCCAGCTAAGGTCCAGGCTGCAGCTCCAGCCCAGGGTCCCAAAGGTGCCCAGGCCCCTGTGAAGACCCCATAGAAAAGGCTTCTGCCAACATGAAGACAGATGGACTGCCGTGACACACCTACCGACACACTATTTGCAGATGACCAGTTATGCTAAGAAGGAACCATTTTGAACCCCCTACGTTGTTCAGGCTCAAAGCACAGACTCAGTCTAGCCTTTTGTTATAGCAATATTATGCCTGAGTATTTAATTTTCTTATCAAACAGCTATTATTTCATACCAAACCATTAGACATTTTGGTGACTTGACAGCATAAGTTATTTTTTACCTGTCTGAATTAACTGAAAGGCCCGTCAGCCTAGGATCATGCAACTCTCTAAACCAGCCTAAGCTTGTGTTTTGTGAGCTTTCTTTAAACTTTGCTTTCAAATTCTTTATTGATGTCCTACTGGGGAAGCAAGTAGCATAGCCAAGCCCAGAGCTGATATGGAAGGATGAAGTAGGGGCCTGCAAACCACATTGTATTCACTGGAGTCGTCTAGAGTAGTTAAGAGTCCAACAGAGTCCCAGCTCCACAGTACTGTGCCCTTGAGTTGTGTGAGTTGAGTGAGGATTAACTCCATTGTAGGGTCATAAAGTGATACAGGGTTGAGGGGAGGCTTAAAGTCTCAGTGACTGCTTGCTTTGGTTTAATGTGGGGAGGGTCATTTCTGTTATGGTGGTTTAAAACAGAGTCTCCCCTGTAACCGAAACTGGCCTGGAACTCACTTTGTAACTCATGGCAGTCCTATGTGCTCAGCCTCCTGGTGTGAACTCGGTAAGCATGAGGCACTGTGCTCCTGCTCGGCCTCCTGGTGCCGGCTGGGGAAGCATGAGCCACCCTGAGCCACCGTGCTCCCAGCTGTTTGTTTTGATTGTTCTACCTGTCACATACATTATATTCCATCAGATTTTATTCTGGATCAATATACTTGGAAAGTTTTGTTTGATTATAAAAATATTACTTTTATTCTCATACAAAATGTGCAAAGGTAGGAAAATATATAAAAGGGAAACAGGCATTCCCTGACTTCTCTCATGGAATACAGTCCTGAGCTGTGAGGCCTTTCTGTCTTATTTTCTGCTCAAGGCATATATGTCCTTCTTAGTCTAGAAGACATGTCCTTGAAGATAGAGACCATGTTTCTGACCCCCACCCCCAGCTTTATATTTAGGAGTAAAAGAGATAATGAACGTGAAGTACTTAGCTCCTGCCTTACATCCATCGAATTTACAGTTAACCAGGTGCTGGAACTGATGGGCCCTAGAAATCTTAGTGTTAGGTGAGGAAGAACTGTGCATTGAAAGCAAGACATCTCAATGAAACTAGGAGGGTGGCGCTCCTGGCCACCATTTCTCTGAGGGCAGAGTAAGGAGGACTACAGAGAACTCCCAGACTAGTCAGTCAACAGAAAGACCTCGAAAGACTTTATTAGAAAATGAACCCCTCTTCCTCCAAAGTGACGTGTGCATGGTTTAATGTTTGAGACCCGAGCCTGCCACTGGTCATAGAGTGATGGAGTGATGCAGTCTTGACATTAAGACAAACCTTTTCTTTATGTTTCAGTCAAAGAAGTTTGGCAGAGATCACGGAACTTATCCATACTGCTCTCCTGGTGCATCGTGGGATAGTAAACTTGAATGAATTGCAGTCAGCTGATGGACCACTGAAAGACATGCAGTTTGGAAACAAAATAGCTATCCTGAGTGGAGACTTCCTTCTAGCAAATGCCTGCAATGGACTAGCTCTTCTACAGAACACCAAGGTAAAAACAGAGGGGGCTCACTTGTGCCTGCATGGCCTCAGGTGTCTTGTCAGCTCTGTGTGGCCTGCTGTTCAGCTCCTCCAAGCGGATGCTCACTGATACTGATGATGGCGATCTTGGCAGTGTCAACATGAAGTAAAAGACTAATGCTAGGAAACACTTTGAAGAGCACGTGTGGTGGCACACATTCTGAGACAGAAGCAGGCTGATCATAAGTTCAAGGCCAGCCTGGGCCTCAAAAAAGAAAAAACAAACAAACACACAAACACACATACTCAAGAGGATGAGGTAGGAGGATTATCACAAGTTCAGATCTCTAGAGTAACCCCAAAATAAAAATCCAGATATAAATCCAAAATGAGGATGTAGAACACTGGCCTGCCATGTACAAGGATGGTAGGAAGGAAAAGAGAGACAGGGGAGGCAGTGGGGGGAGGGGCAACTAGAAATGCTCAAAGCCTTTGAACTATTTTAAAATATTTATCTGAATAATATATTCTGGAATGGGAAAATGGATGTGTGGTATATAGATTTATTTGTAACAGTAAAAAGTTAGCAGATTAACTGTCAATAATGAAGGGGCTAACTGGTGTATCTAAATGTGTGCTATATAGGCATAAACCTTCTATGAAAAAAAACATGTGCTCGAAAAAATAAGATTAAAAGCTAACTTACACGTATTAAGAAAGTTCTCACCTATGTTACAAAAAGAACCCCCAAATATAAAGGAATGAATGAACAACAACAAACTACAAGGAAATACATCAGAATGTTAATCATGTCACTGCTTTGTGAGTGTAGATAGTCTTTGTTATACTTTTGTTTATTTGAGACAAAATTTCACTGTGTGACCTCAGATGTGTAGTGATTCTCCGGACTCAGACTCCCAAGTGTGCAAAGGCAGAGGATTATGGGAGTTTTCTGGCCACTGGCCTATCTCCAGGCTCAGTGAAGGGCCTCTGTGTGCTCATGGGCTTAAACCTGTGATGATCTTTCCTCAGCTTCTGAAATGATGACAGCACAGTCACATCTCACCAATACCCAGCCTTAAAAATGTATTCTTTAGGGAGTTAGAGGACTGGAGAGTTGGCTCAGAGGTTAAGAGCACTGGCTGCTCTGCCAAAGGACCCAGGTTCAATACCCAGCTTCCATGTGGCAGCTAACAGCAGGCTGTAACTTCAGCTCCAGGCAATCCAGTGCCCTTTCCTGGCATCTGTGGTCACTACTGGCGAAGAGATGGGTGTGGTAGGAGGAAAGAAAGAGGCAGCAGAAAGAGGAAGGGAGTGGGGGGGGAGTGGGGAGTGCAGACAGAACAAAAATATCAGTAATGCAATATTAGATACGGCTGAAAAACAAACTAAACTACGTAAACATGCATCAAGAGTCATTATTGCCGGGCGGTGGTGGCGCACGCCTTTAATCCCAGCACTCGGGAGGCAGAGGCAGGCGGATTTCTGAGTTCGAGGCCAGCCTGGTCTACAGAGTTAGTTCCAGGACAGTCCGGGCTATAAAGAGAAACCCTGTCACCAAAACAAAACAAAACGAAGAGTCGTTATTGTAACTTGGGTGTGATGGCAGACACCTTTAATCTCAGCACCTGAGAGGCAGAGCAAGCAGATCTCTATGAGTTGGAGAACAGCTTGGTCTACAGAACAGAGTTCAGGCCAGCCAGAGCCTGCCTCAAAAGTAAATAGTTACATAAATAAGTAAGCAAGTAAGTAATCTACTTCATGGGGGTGAGGGTGAGTGGCCTAAGTGAGTTTATTTATGTGCGTAAGCTTGGCAGCGTCAGGCAGACGTGGTGCTGGAAGAGCTGAGACTTCTACATCTTGATACAAAGTCAGCAGCAGGAGACTGTCTTCTGCAGGCAGCTAGGGCCTGTGTTCAGATGCCTGTGGAAGCCAAAGAGAATGTCAGATCCCCTGAAACCTGCAGTTACAGATGGTTGTGAATTGCCCAGGCTGGGGATTCAGCGAGACCCTAGGGAAGGGGGCGAAAGAATGAAGGGACAAGAGACACAAGGAATGAGAGCTAGTCTGGATGGAGTTCTGATCAAGCTCTGAAACTTTAATTTCGGGGGCAGGTTATAAAGACACAGCAAAGCCGGAAGTTTAGGCGAGGGTCATTGCTTAGGGCTATCCCACTATATCCTTATTGTCTAAGACCATCCCACTCTTGTATCCTTATTGCCCAAGACCATCCCACTGTCGTAACTGGCTCCCAGGAAATGCCAGACGTTCTTTAAGTTCCTGGGACCTGAGACCGGCAAACGAAAGTCCTTTCTTAACCTTGTATTGACTAGGCTATCCAGAACAGCAGATAATTTCCTGGGTTTGGCTCCCGGCAGTGAGTCATCATGTAGGTGCTGGGAACTGAACCCAGGTCCTCTGGAAGAGCAGCCAGTGTTCCTAACTGCTGAGCTATCTCTCCAGTCTCCTCATACTTTATATAAGTATATACTTCTTATATTTTAGTATTCAGATAATCAGTATTTTTAAAGTTCTTAATGTAGATGAATATTGTCTTAGTTAGGGTTTTACTGCTGTGAGCAGACACCATGACCAAGGCAACTCTTATAAGGACAACATTTAATTGGGGCTGCTTACAGGTTCAGAGGTTCAGTCCATTATCATCATGGCAGGACGCATGGCAGCATCCAGGCAGACATGGTGCTGGAGATGCTGAGAGTTCTATATCATGATCCAAAGGCCGGAGCAGGAGACTGTCTACTGCAGGCAGCTAGAAGGGTCTCTTCCACTCTGAAAGGAGCATAAGCGTAAGACCTCAAAGCCAAGTCCCACAGTGACACACATCCTCCAATAAGGCCACACTTACCACATCTCCTAAGAGTGCCACTTCCGGAGCCAAGCATAGTCAAGCTACCACAAGTTAGAGCCACTGCTTTTAAAAGAGAAAATAGTGTGATAATGCTGAACGTTTCTCTTCTACCCGTGTGGGGAACAGAAATGACTTTCATGAAACAGAGTAGGAGCCTCAGACGTCCGTCTAGTTGGGCTAACCTGCTTGCTTGCTAGCTTGCCTGATCTCAGACTCCTCTCTCCTCTATCTGCGTCATACAGCTGTTGGGTCTCACTAATTTTATCACTGGAATCCACATGTGAAGGCAAGAGCGAATCTCTTTAATTGTCCCTGGGAGTCACTGGCCCTATGGTCTGTCTTCCCTTTCTGCCAGCCCTTCTGTGGTCTATGAAAAGCACGGACCTTACTTAGAGAAGGGAAAGCCTCCAAAGGTAAAAGTTTGTAGAGATCTGTGGGTTCATTGGGCTGCACATGATAACCTGTAGGCATAAACAGTGGCCTCTATGGAATAGACCCAAATACCCAAGAGGAGGAAATACTCTAGATCTGTTACTTACATGTACCTAGTTCTGTATTTGGGGAGTTAGCCTCAACATGGTCTTACCTTGGAAAAGCCACCAAGGCTGGTTGCTTTCAGAGAGGTTTCCTTTGTTTCCCCTTCATTGTCAGGTGAATTCCCTGGGACTGTTCTGCAGTACTGGGTGTACCCAGGGAAGTGGAGCGGTGGCTTATGTGAAAGTACAGTCATGCCAGAGTGAAGCAGCGGATGTCTGAGCTGCTTCCCATTGTGGGGATAATAGCCAAAGCATTCTCTTTCCTTAACTAGCTTGTGTCAGTTACACATTCTTTCTTTCACTGTGGTTCAAATTCAGTAAAAATGGAGGTTTTATTACCATCAAAATCAAGTCAGATCCACAGCCTGTGAAATCTGCTCATGGTGTTTAGCATTCAAAGACATCACTACACATTTTCCAGAACCTAAGACCTCCACCATCTGTTCCATTAGGCACCGGATTTCAGCAGCACTGCTTGACTCACAAAGAGAAGACCAGGAAAAAATAAAAAGAACCCTCAGCATGTTTGACAGCAGTGCCTGAGAAATAGGAATGGCCTGGCCCCCTTCCCTATGGGAGCCGGTGCCTCCACAGCCTCTGCACACAGTGCTCCATGACATTGCATTGTGTCCAGCCCCTGCAGCAGAAAATCCCTTTTTAGACAATTCTGTGTCTCTCTCTGAGTTTGACGGTTCTGCTAAACTTAAGCCTTCATCCTGTGCATCCCTCCCGTTCACTCCAACCATGGATCTTCACCTTGTTCTTGAAAGGGTCCTGAAGGTTCTACAGGCTCGGTTCCGGAAGATGTGCCACCAGGTCATTTTCTGTGAGACGAGAATGTCATGTCCAGAGGTCCACGATTGATCTCTAGATGTAGACATGACAGTTGAAGTCCACATTGTGTGACAGTAGTGTGAACTGCAGAGACAGTAGGAGAAGTAAGTGTGTGAAGTCCAGTGCTCTCTGACAACGCCTCCCTGTATTCAGAGCCAGCCCCTTCAGTTAAGTGCTTGGTTCTGTTTTCCTCACAATAGTATTTAAAGGAACATGAATATTTCATAGCAGAGGGCCTATTTTATTAAACTAGATTTACCACTAAAAATGATTATTATCTTGGTATATATAGTTAGACTATTTAATTTCCTTTTATAAGAAAAAATTATTAACAAAGGCAAAATAAACAGACACTGCAATAGTGAGGGACCGGGCAGGACACGAAACGGAGTTTCTGTTTATAACATGTCACGGGTCTTCACAGCGACAGCCTGCTTGGTTATAATATGTCACTGGTCTTCACAGCGACAGCCTGCTTGGTTTTTTTTTAAGGGTATATATTTAACTTGATGATTAAAGTTGGCATGTTTGCAGCAGTTTAATATTTTATGGCTTATTCATTCTGCCAGTTTTGTGCTTTCTTCTGCTAGTGGGTTTGTATACAGTCTATATGGTACATTTCTCTGTGCCCTTCCAGGGGCAAACTGTGAGCTAAAGGGTTTCTGCTGTTGGATGAAATTCAGAACTGTTTTATTATTACCAATGGTAAAATTAGCAAAGTCAATTATACTCCCTTTGGCTTTTCCCTAAAGATAGTAGGGGTCTTCTAGGTAACTGCCTTAGGTAACACTTAGATTTTTAGACATTCCTGAATATAGAAATTGGCATATTAATCCTGAGACAATGGTCTTTTTGTCTTATAAAATAGTCTTAATATAGACAGAATCAAAAAATACAAATTAACAAGATTTTGAATTCAAGAGTGACTTTAAAAATCAGTGGTTGGCTTTTCATTCAGCTATGCAACGTTTTATACTCGTTCTCCATCATTTAAAGACCTGGACTAAAAACACCTCAGGCTTTTGAAGTCTTCAGTTCCCTCATACCACTGACATGGCTACTGATGTAGAGTATGCTAGAATGTTCTGATCATGTGCTCATTCCTGAACCTAAATTTCTAGTTTTGAGCATCAAGTTATTGCAGAGACATATTACATATTTAGAGATAGGACCATAAAATAGAAAAGCACTATGATTTGTAAAGATTTTTTCAAAAAACTATGTGTAGTGTGTGAAGTTATGTGAGTATCTACCATGTACATGCAAGAGCCCTGGGAGACAAGAAGAGGGTATCACATCCTCTGAAACTGGAGTTTCCGTGGTTGTGAGCTGCCGTGTGGAGCTGCCGTGTGGAGCTGCCGTGTGGATGTGGGAACAGAACCAGGGTCCTCTACAAGAATAATAAGAGCTCCAGACTGCTGAGCCGTCTTCCCAGCCGCTATAACTTATCACTTAGAAAACGGGACAGGTTTCCTTTGGTATCTATATAGACTGGATTTGGATTTTAAGATTATGGCAAAGTGCAATAAGACTATTTAGGGACTACTTGTCATTGCTTTTTTTTTTTTCCAGAGAGGGTTATTTTATAGTGATAAACCTAACACTTAGAGAAATAAATTCACATTGCTGCACACGTGCATGCATGCACACACACACATACACACACACACACACACCACTCATTTTCATTAAATGGGCCTATTGCTATTCATCAGATGAGAGACTGGGAGTCAGGCTGATCCTGTCTGACACCCCAGAGCATGGTTGTGATGTCACTATTGGGGCTATTCTATTAAGCATCCGTGACTTAGATTCCTAAATAGCTGGCAGCACAGATGTACTCCTTACTAGTGATATATCTCCTTATGTTAATTTTGTCTTCCTACAGGCATAAATATGCTGTTTACAAGGAAGGTTTTTATTTGTGTAAATATGTTCAATTTATGCACATAAACCTCTTTTTATATGTTTGTGTGCATGAGTGTGTGTGTATATATATTTGTATGTATATGTGTATTTATTTAGGTGTGTGTTCATGTGGGTGTGAGGATAGCATGTGCATGTACATGTAAATGCCAGCGCTTAATGGCAGTGTCTTCTTCAGTTGTTACTAACTTATTTATTTATTTCCCTTTTTTACTTTCTGCCTGCCTGCTTGCCTGTCTTCCTTCCTTCCTTCCTTCCTTCCTTCCTTCCTTCCTTCCTTCCTTCCTTCTTTCCTTCCATACTTACTTATTTTAAGGCAAAGTCTCACTCTGTATCCCTTAGTGAACTGGAACTTGCTATGCAAACAGGTTGGCCTTTTACTGCCTGGCTCTGCCTCCTGGATGCAGGGGTTAAAGGCACACACCAGCATGCCAGTTTCCACTCCGTTTTTTGAGGCAGGGTCTCCCTGAATCTGGACCCTGGGGATTGGCTCAGCTGGCTGGCCAGCAAGCCTCAGGGTGCCTCCTGCCTATACCTCTCCTGTGCTGGGGTTACAGGAACACTCTGCCACACTGGGGTCTTACATGGGTGCAGGAGAGCAAGTCTCATCTGTGCACGGCAGACTCTTCCTGACCAGGCCATCTCCTCAGCCTGTAATAAACAGGCTGCTATTGGGGTTTTTAGTTTGTTTGTCCTGTCTGTTAATATTAGTTTTTCGTTCTAACTTAAAGACATACTATATTATATGAACTTAAGGTTTCCCCATCACCAATCATATACATTTTATATAGGCATTTTGTTTTGTTTTTGTTTTTGTTTGTTTTTTGAGACAGGGTTTCTCTGTATAGCCCTGGCTGTCCTGGAACTCACTCTGTAGACCAGGCTGGCCTCGGACTCAGAAATCCACCTGCCTCTGCCTCCCAAGTGCTGGGATTAAAGGCGTGCACCACCACTGCCCAGCTTGGCCTTGAACTCTTGATTGCCATCCTTCCACCAACTGAGGATTGTAGGCATGTGCCCCCACAAACTCAGCAAATATTGCATTAATATCTTTAGCCTCTTTAGTTTGACACCCAAGATTAATATTTTGCTGTGCGTATAATCTACTTGTGTATGGATATTCATGGCCAGAGTATGTAGGTACGAAAGGTAGGTAGGTTGTTACAGAACAATAAGAGACCTTCTCTATGTCAACTAAATAGAAAAGTCAAAATACCATCATGAAAATACTTGAGAATTCCAAAACAAATCATATTCTTCTGGTTTTCCCTTATCATTTGAAACATAGATACATATTAAATAGACTTCACTTTCTGAGTCTTCTTCCTTGGCTCTTAAAGTAATAAATTATTAGTATATTTAAAGTATACTAAAAAAACAGAAAGCGAACTAATATCATGTCTTATAAAATGCATTATCTCATTAAAGCCTTGAGTGAAAACAATGTAATCTAGTATTTCTTTACATAGTAAGGTCACATGCCATCATGTAAAGTGAGTGTTTCTGTCTAGGTCTGACCAACTGGAAATCTGGCAACAAAATAGAAGAGGGAAAAAGCTTGAACTCAAAACACCCTTGTCTTAGGGTTTTACTGCTTTGAGCAGACACCATGACCAAGGCAAGTCTTATAAAGGACAGCATTTAATTGGAGCTGCTTACAAGTTCAGAGGTTCAGTCCATTATATCATCAATGGGAGCATGGCAGCATCTAGGCAGGCATGGTGCAGGAGGAGCTGAGAGTTGTACGTCTTTATCTGAAGGCTGCTAGGAGAAGACTGGCTTCCAGGCAGCTAAAATGTGGGTCTTAAAGCCACACCCACAGGGCCACACCTACTCCAACAGGGCCACATCCTCTGATAGTACCACTCCCTGGGCCCAGTATCTATAAACCATCACAACCCTCATGAAACAAAACAAATGCCTACATTCTCCAGAAGCACAACCCTTTAAGTGTGTTGCGCTGAGTCTACACCATGATTGTCTGCATGGTTGGCTATAGTAGTCTTTTTCTTGTTTTTTGAGACACAGTTTCTGGGTAAAATGGCTACAAGACACAAGAGTTAGGAACAATTCAACCTTGACCCATTAACTAATTCTGTGACTTTGTCCTCTGGGCTTCACACATGTGCCATAGTGCACATGTACATATACCCTCTACTGTCATGCACACGCGCATTAATAATAAAAAGTAAAATAATTACTCATTGCCTCTGCATCCTAAGTGCTAAAATTAAAAATGTTCGTGCCTGATACTTGATTTGATTTTTTGTATATTTTTAGTTCTTTGAAAATTTCATACAATATATTTTTATCATATCTAACCCCTCTTCCAATTCTCTTTTCCATATCTACCCTCTTTACCTCAACCTCCTACCCACCCAACTTTGAGTATGCATCCCCCGTTCCACACCAACTCCAGTTTGTGTTGTGCTGATCCATGGGAATGTTGACAAGTCATTTAGAGTCATTATAATACTGTGCCCATTTAACAGCATCAAAGTATTAGGGGCCCCCCCAGGGCCAATGAACTGTGGAGCTGCAGGTTGTTGACTCTGTTAACAGTGACAGGAGTGGGCTCCATCTTGTGGACTGGGCCTTAGAGCCAACCAGAAAGTCATTGGTTACTCCTGTAACATTTACGCCAGTGTTGCACTGGTGGCATGTCCTGTCAGACCATCATTACTGTAACTTGTGGGATTCACAGGTGAGTGAGACCGTGGGTCTCGCCCTCCAGCACTATGAAGTTATAAAAGAAAAGGGAATTTAACGTATGGCAATGCACGGCTGTGATCCGCACACTCAGGAGCTAGAAACAGGACGAGATCCTGAGTGTAAGGTCTTCCACTATGCAACAAGCGTGAAGCCAGCCTGGTCTGCATGAGCCCCAGCTCAAAACCTTTGTAAAAGTAGAGAGGCGGTGATAGGGAATACTAGGACCGAGTATGTGTACGTACCCTCATCCTCCTAGTAAGCCAAGCTTTTTCCTTAACTGTCAACATTTAAAGATAATTTAACCATTTCACTGGTTGGTTCTTCCCCTACTTTATTTAGTTGCAAATTTTATAAGAGTTTTGTTTTCTAATCATCTTTTTAATTGCACAAACATGGCATTTCTAACATTATGAAGGAACTAAGCTTTTATAGGCTACCCCTGTATAATGTTGTTAGAAAAGTGTGGTATATGCTCCAAACAACTGACTTGCAGGTGTAGTTCCAAACTGTAGTACATCTGTAATTAGATGCCTGCTCTATTCTACCAACATGAAAAAGAAATCCTCGGAGAATTCAAAGCATCAACCGAGACCATTTTCATTAATGGCTCTGTTGTATTGATATCAATTTTGTCTCTGCATTTCCATCATTTTCTTAACTCTATTAGAGTTGGAAACACTCAAGGAAAAAAATCACTACCAGCTGAACTTGGCTTATAGAGCCTAAGCCCGGAGCAGATTTTATTTATTTAGCAATAGTGACTGGGGAGAGCCCTTCTGGCAGCTAATGACCTGCTGGAGTTGTGTGCCCAAGGCAAGGCTTAAGGCCATTAGTCCAACAGGTCATTAACTGACACATGCCTGACCCCAAGGTCGGTGCTGCCGTCGGAACCATGAGGATAGTAAAGTGGAGCTGTTAGAGTGTATGGCTGGCCAAGGATGTCTCTTTTTAAGCATTTTGGGAAATGCATTTGATTATTCATAAAGTTTGTCTTTTTTCATTTCTCTCCTTTTTAAAATTGAGACAGGATGCTGCCCTATAGCCTAGGCTACCCTCAAACTCTCAGCCTTCCTGTGTCAGCCTCTTAAGTATTGAGATTTTAGATTTATGCCACTCCACCCAGCTGGACATCCCTAATTGCCTTTGTTCTGGGACCATTTTCAGACAGCTGGAGATTAGGAAACACCAAACATTGTGTACCCAATCTAGTACATACATGTCTTATAGATGTGAAGTATGATATAACAAAGCAGAAGGAATGTAAAGTGTCTAGCCTTGGGTTTTGGTTTGTTGTTTACAGCAGGGTCTCAAGTACTAGGAGTATAGTATAAGCCACCACATCTAGTTTATGCAGTCCTGGGATCAAATCCAAGGCTTTGCCAGACATGGTGATATATGTTTAATTCCAGCACTCGGGGCAGAAGCAGACAGATCTCTGTTTGAGGGCAACCTGGTCTGCAGGGTGTGTTCCAGAACAGCCAGGACTACACAGAAAAACTCTGTCTCAAACAAACAAACAAACAAACAAACAAACAGTTCCCCCAAAAGACAGGGCTTTGTGCACGCTAGATAAGACCACTACTGACCATTCCTCAGTTCAGACTGTCCATCTTCTCTCACTGCACCCGCCCCGCCCTGCCCTGCCCTGCCCTTCTTCTTCTCTTTCCACCTGTCCTTCTCTTCTCCTCCTCTCCCTCTTCTTCTCTCTCTTTCTCTCTCTCACCCCTCTCTCACCTGCTCGCTCACTCACTCTGGTTCTCTTTCATGCCTTTATTAGCTGTTTAACACTCTCAGAATTGGAAGTTCAAGTCAACCAGCCCCAAATTTTCCTTTAGAGGGTGTGGTGTCTTAGTCAATGTTCTATTGCTCTGAAGAGACCATGACAACTCTTATCAAAGAAAGCATTTAATTAGGGCTGACTTATAGTTTCTGAGGTTTAGTCCATTATCATCATGACAGGAAGCATGTTAGCACACAAGAACTGAAGAAGTAGCTGAGAGTTCTATATCGGGATCCACAGACAGTAGTAAGAGAGAGATACTGAGCTTGGCATGGGCTTTTGAAACCTTAGAGCCTACTCCCAGTGACGCTTCCTCCAACAAGACCTACTCCAGCAAGACCATACCTCCTAAGAGTGCTATTCCCTGAGTCTGTGAGGGCCATTTTCATTCAAACCAGCACATTCCACTCCCTGCCTCCCCATGGGCTTGTAGCCGTATCATAGTCCAACTTCGAAAGTCTCTGTAGTCTATCAGTCTAAAAGTTTAAAAGTCCAAAGTTCTAAGTCTCTTCTGAAACTCATGCAATCCCCTGACTGTAATCCTCTGTAAAATCAAATCAAAAAGTAGACCACATACTTGCAACTTACAGTGGCACAGAATATATATTAGTGTTCCAGAGGGAGGGAAGGCATCATAGTGAGGAAATACTGGACCAAAACAAAACCAAGAACCAGCTGGGCATAAACCGCATCTCCATGTCTGAAGTCAAAATACTCTTCGGATCTCCAACTCCATTCATCTTTGCTGACTGAAGCAGACTTCTCTCTCCTGGGCTGGTTCCAGTCCCTGTTGGCAGCTCTCTTTGGCAGGTATCCCATCATTCTAGGATCTTCACAGCATCACAGAATGGCCTCTCTGGGCCTCCACCCAGGGACACATGCGCCTCTGACACATGCCTGGCCTCACCAGCTTTCCTTACCTTAGGTGGAAATTCTATCATCCCTTTGTTGTATTATTGACTCTAAAGCTAAAACCATATGTCGAAAGCTACCAAGTTCTGCTGCTTGCTGGAGCTGGAGCATGGCCCCCTTGTTCAATTACATTGTCATTAGCTTTCTTTCTTTGATGGATTCCTTTGCTGCCTAAAATTGGCTGTTCTGAAATTTGCTCTGTAGACCAGGCTGGCCTTGAACTTAGATCTGCCAGATTCTGCCTTTCAACTGGTAGGATTTAAGGTATGCACCACCATGCCGGAAGCTTTTCTTTAATTCCTTTTCACAAGTTGGCATCGTGGCTGGGGTCTTGCTCTGAGGTCAGCACTCCTTTCCTCCACTCAGCACAAGGCTTGTCTTTGACCTGCTCACACTTCCCCTGCTCATACTTCCCCTGTTCACACTTCCCCTGCGCCTTCCTTCTTCCCACTGGGCAGGTTGTGGTTTTCCTTGCCCAATCGCTCTGTTCATTGTAAACCTGCATCAGAGTGCCTACTGATAGGCACACAACAGTCAGAGCTCGCTTGTCTGGAAATGTGCTCCACCAAGGCTGTTAATCCGAAGCTCTTCAATGTAGCCTCAGGCAGACTTTTTGGACAAGGGCAGAAAACAGCCACATTCTTCACCAAAATATCACAAGAACGATGTCTAGGCCACACGTTAATTAATATTATTCTCTTTGGAAACTCCTTGAGCAGAGCCCCCAGAGTTCAAACCACCCTCAGCACCACTATCTTGCATGCTTCTACTAGTATGGCCCAGTAAGCCCAGCTAAAAGACTCCAATCACATTTTTAGTTCAAAGCCCCAAAGTGTCCCATTTTCTTCCAGGGAAAAACATGTTCTTGCCTACCACAGCAATACCCAAGTCCCTCATACCAACTTCTGACACAGTTAGGGTTTCCATTGCTGTTAAAAACCATGGCCATGGCAGCTCTGATGAAGGAAAACATTTCACTGGGGCCGGCTTACCCTTCAGAGGTTTAGTCCATTACCATCATGACAGGAAGTATGGCCCCATGCAGACAGACATGCTGTTGCAGAGGTAGCGGAGGGTTCTATCTGGATCCACAAGCAGCAGGAAGATGGACACATTGGTCTTGGGTGGGGCTTTTGAAACCTCAGAGCCCACTCCCGTTGACATACTTTCTCCCACAAAGCCACGCCTCCTACTAGTACCACAAAGCCACGCCTCCTACTAGTACCACAAAGCCACGCCTCCTACTAGTACCACAAAGCCACGCCTCCTACTAGTACCACTCCCTGTGAACCTATGGGGCCATTGTCTTTCAAACCACCACAGGTGGGGAAAGGACAGTTATTTCCTTTTTTGGATTAGAATTCCCATAAAGGTTAGGTTTTTGAAGAACTGTAAAGGTGTTTGGTTAAATTATAAGTATAGTTTTGAACAAGCTGTGTTAGTTTTAATGCACAAGTTATGTATTTCCAGACCTTCTTTACAAAACAAATGAAGGGATGCTGGGGAATTGCAAAGGTCTGCCTTTTACTGTAGCCCAGTTAGTAATGAAACTGGAACGTGAGCTATGTTAGTGCATACGTGATATAAATGTGGCCTTTATTGTGAGGTTGCACCTTACAGACTTTGAAAGCCACTTGTACTAGGCACCATGCATCCTTCAGCAGACAGCTTTGAGAAGACTCCTTAGGTGAATCCCTGTAAACAACATGGAGACTATAAGCCACAATAGAAGACAATAGGCAAATCACTGAAATAGTGCCCCCAAGTGTGACTGTGACATCCTAGCCACCACGGCCTTTATCCCTTGTGAGAGAAGGTGGAGAGCAGGTGGAGAGCAGAACAGTTGACATCGATACTATGATAGATACATCATGATAGCAGAATCGCCTTGTTTTTCCTAACCATTCAGTTCTCAACACCTGTCTACAGTTTTTCTAGTAATACTGTAGAGTGAAAAATTATAGGTACTGGGTATATAGAATTCTTTTTAGACATATAAAGTATTCTTTAAGCTTTCTTTATAAAGACAAAGACATGGAGGCATGAAGCAAGTTAAGAATGTGGACAGACTAATTACAGGAACTGGCTAGAATGCAATTTAGCCAGGTGGAACCAAGCTGAGAATCATAGTGACAGGGCAAGGCCGAAGTAACAGGGCAGGACCACATTCTTGAGAAAGATAAGCGTACAGAGAGTTTTCACCTGATCCTGACTCCTGTAGGTTGGGTTCCTTCGGAATGTTCCACTATTTTTATGTTACATCACCCTAACAACCCCTCACCCCCTCCCCATTCCTTGGTTTGTGTTTTTTTTTCCTTTAAAAACCCCTTTCAAACTGGCTGTCGGGGTCAATTCAGCTCCTGCATGGGCATACGAATTGACCGGCAGCTAGCTGTCACGCCCTAATAAACAACCTCGCAATTGCTCCGGTACATGGTGTCTCGAGCAGATTACTGGGTGGTCGTGACTTTCTGAGACTTGAGAGAGCGTCTCCCCTCTGCGAAGGTCTTCAATACAACTTTTGCAACTGTATCTCATTTTCCCCTCTTGTATACAAATTTTAAACTTTTAAAATCTGCCATTTTTCAGGATTAAATTTGGTGTTTAAATTGGTGATTATTTGGCTTTGGACAGTGGTAAATAATCAGTGGTCAATGGTTAAAAAGAAATACTTTTATTCAAAAAGGATTGCTTTTTGGTTTTTCGGTTTTGTTTCGTTTTTTAAAGGTTTTAGCTAGCAAACTAACTGTATTAACTGTTAATTTTAAAGTGCAGCCAGAGGTAGTGGCTCATTTTGGCAGAGGTTAATGCAGAACAACTGTGGCAAGTTTGAAGCCAGCCTGAGCTACAAAGACAAAGTAATGAGACCGTACGGCCTAGAAAACAAAAACCACAGAACTGTAAATGAAGATCTGATGTAAATGTAGACCAGACTGAGCTTGGAGATGGTGGTTGGTAATCCCAGATACCTTTTTCCTGGATGAGTAAACTGAGACCTGGAGGTGGGGGGATGCCATTGGCCTGAAGGTTTCCAGCTCATCTGTGGGTAACTTCCTTAGTGATCTACATAGACAATGTGTCCATTAAAATATGTTACAGTGTATGCAAGGTGTGATACTGTTACATATTAGAATTCTTTTAGACATGGACTGGTGTAGCAGGAAGCATTAAAATCAATCAGCAGTTCCCGCTACTGCACCGGCAGGCCACATGGCACCAGAGCTCCAGAGTCTCTCCACCCAGCTCCACGCCCGCTCCGTGCTTCAAAATCCCCACAGTCTTTATGGTGCACTTCAGGGAAACCGACGCTCTGCTGCCATACCAGGTGAATCCACCAGGATAAACCAGGAAACAATAGTCACTACACCCTGCCCTCTCACTGTCCTGTCCAAAAAGGACTCTCTCTCCCTCCTGCTTCCTCTCTTCCTCTGGAAGTCCCACCCAGTGATTGGGTCCTTTATTCATTAGGGATGGTTCACGAGAAGTCACCTGAGTCCTTGACTTATTCCTTATTTGCAGCCTCCAGGGCAGAATTAGCATCAAAATACCAGCAACCCCAGGGCTCTCCACAACAGATTGGGACCACTCTGAATTAGGGGAAGGTTTTTATTGTGAATAAGAGAAAAAGTATCCAGAGGCATCTGAAAGAATCCAAAGCAGAGAGAAGTGAGCTGGTGAATGGAGATCTTGAGCTAGCAAGAGAGAGAATGGAGCATGGGGGGTGTGCGGTGTGGAGGGGAGTGGGTTAGAAGGAGGATGAGTAGCTGAAGAGAGGGAGGGCCAGGAAGCTGGGGCGACTTAGAACTGTATGATAAGTACTTATGAGTAGGGCCTGAGGGAGCCTGGAGACCGAGGAGCTTTGGTCTGCTGCTAAGCACCACGGGTGGCCATAGGTCCCTTCTGCCAGAGGCAGGGAAGGACCCCTTTTGATAGATTGGAATTGGTTTCATAAGTTCCTGCAGAAGCAGCCAGAAGTTCTAACAGTCCAACTTGAGCTCATTTCTGGATGTGTGGACTTCCTGAGACCTAACTGTCCCATAATGGTGTTTTAACCAGTAACTTCTTTAAGTATAGTGCTTAATTAAAGGAATCTTTAAATTCTTAGTTATTCTGGGGAGTCTGGGAGGACAAGTGTGTAGAAGTCAGGACAACTTACCTGAAGGAGTCAGTTCTTTCTGTAGGTTATGGAAATTGTAGTCACAATCTATGCTACAAAACAGGCCACGTATCCTTTTTAAAAAACCAAGTTACAAGAAGAAAAGAAGGAGGCCTATTTAGTGGCCACATGGATTTTATATTTTCATTTAGATAATTGAAGTTTTCTAAAACCTTTATGTCACGGGTAGTTTGTTAAGCATTGTATCAGCCGCTCTGAATCAGAGGTGAGGATTATCAATGCTGTGGTTTTGCTGCACCTGTCCTGTTGGCCAGGCCGTTCTCCCTGCTGTCCCTCCTTAGCAGAACTTCCAACTCAGTAGAACAGATTGCCACCCCTCCCACAGAAACACAAGGCCTTACGCACCTGGCAGCATGAATCTTTTTTTTTGACATTTCTTTATTTTATTTTCTGTGTACCACATTGTGGGCCTGGTGCTTTCAGAGGCCAGAAGAGGATGTTGGCTCCCCTGGTACAGGAGTTACAGATGGTTTTGAGTTGTTGTGTGGGTGCTGGGAGCCAAACTGTGGTCCTCTGCAAAAGCCATGAGCCCTGGTAACCCCTGAGCTATCTCTCCACCCCTCCTCTTTATCTCTAATTCTGTAGTTTCCTGATAATATGGATGGCCTGTATTTGTGTTAAAACCATTATTTTGTTTTTTTCTAAAATGTTTGAAAGCCAGGCCAATGCATAACATTAATCCCAGCATTTGGGAAACAGAGGGAAGTAGATCTCTGTCAGTTCAAGGCCAGCTTGGTCTATGTAGAGACTTCTAGGCCACCCAGGAATATATAGACTCTGTCTTTAAAGGAAAAGTGTGTGTGTGTGTGTGTGTGTGTGTGTGTGTGTGTGTGTGTGTGTGAATGACAGTGACAGTTTACTGGAGTTTTGTTTATTTTTTTTTGAAACATAGCCCAAGCTAGCCTATAAATCCCCTAAAATTACCTTAACCTTGTGACCCCCTTGCTTCTCCTTTCCAGGTGCAGGGATTACATGTGTACCACCTCACCTCAAACACTGGGTCTTTACATGCTAGGCAAACAGTCTACCAGCTGGGCTGAAAAACGTATTTTCTTTAACATTTTGCCTTTGCTTCTGTTTTTTTTCGAGGGAGGGGATCCAGGAGTGCAGTGAACATGTGTGTGACTAATGCCATCAGCATTGCTGGTAAGAGTAGCAAAGGCTGGGTGTTTGATGTTCACATACCACCTAGACAGAATAATGCTATGTTGCTTTATCATTCTGCATTGTCATAATGTAGTAAAAACTGTGACTGAAAACAACCTCTCCAGGGTCAGCAAGATGGCTCAGTAGGTAAAGGTCCTTGCTGTACTGGCCTCGTGACCTCGATTTGATCTCCCCCACATTTGAGGGGAGAGCCAACACCACCGTTCTTTTCCAGCCTTCACACAAGCTACAGCACATGTGAAGGAAGCACATGTAGCACATGTGGACACACACATATACATCATAGACACAGACAATAGATTCTTACATTTTATTTTATGGTGTGTGCTGGTGTCTTGCCTGCATGTAGTTCTGTGCACCACAAACATGCCTGGTACTGCAAAGGATAGAGGGGGCGTTAGACCTGTGGAACTGGAGTTATAGACACAGAGGGGGCGTTAGACCTGTGGAACTGGAGTTATAGACACAGAGGGGGTGTTAGACCTGTGGAACTGGAGTTATAGACACAGAGGGGGTGTTAGACCTGTGGAACTGGAGTTGTAGACACAGAGGGGGCATTAGACCTCTGGAACTGGAATTATAGACAGTCATGAGCTGTCATGTGGGTGCTAGGAATAAAACTCAGGTCCTCTGGAAGAGCAGCCTGTGCTTTTACCACTGATCCATCTCTCCAGCCCCACTCAGGAACCCTTTCAAATTACATTAAATTCAACTGTGTCACCGAGCTTCACGAGAGCCACAGTAGCTTACATTCATCTTTTTTTCCTAAAGAGTTAGTTTGCTGTGGCTTTTAATTCACACTGGCCTGGTACACTGGCTAAACATCACAGCATTCTTGAACGCAGTCCACCCGTCAGCTGCTGACTGACAGGACGCCCGAGTCACGTTTATTGAGAAAGGCACAGCATCTCTACTCAGAGCACTCAGTACCACTCACTGATCTTCCTTTGGCTGCTCTGGAGACTATTGACTGACAATATCCTGTAAATTGTCTTGTGGATATAACTCAGCTTGTAGCCTCTCTCGGAGAATAAAAACAAAATATGCTGGCCCTCTCCCAAGGGGGGGAAACTTATTATTTTACCCAATTACAGACACAACATAATGAAAAGGGGGTAAGAATATAATATGGGATCTGTTTAAGCAGCTGTAAATTTAGCCTTTATAACTACGAGTGATTCAGAAAAGTTAGACATTTTTAATTCAGTCTCCTGGTCTCTGTCACTTTTACATTGTCATTTTCATTTTTGTTTTTCCTTTCAGACCTTTTGTTTGTATGTAAAAGCCAAACAGACTGACCTCATTTTGCTTTAAAAATCCTATTATATCATTCTATTTTATAACCAGCTTTTTTCTCTTTAAGGATATTCAGCAGACATCTTTGTACAGCAATGCAAGAACCTTTTTTCCTGGGGGAGGGCTAACTGATTTCTTTCACCACCATGTACTTTTCTCAGTTTCTATTATTTTTAGCTTTTAACTGATCATCTGCGATTTTCACACATCATGTACCTCGGTCCCATTCATCTCCCCATGCTTCCACCCTCTGCCCTTGCAACCTCCTCCACAAAAGAAAGCAAAAAATGAAAATAATTCAACATAATAATAATAAAAATCATCTCCCTGTGGGAGCTGTGGTGTGCCTCAGATAGTCACACGGGATACTCTTTTCCTCCAACAGCTTTACCTGGAAATGTTCATCACAACCAGTTACTGACCTGGTTTGAGGCCTCTGGCTTCTGCTACACTGTCCTTCCTGGATCCTCAGCAGGACTCCTCTCCCATCTCCTGTTGTTGCCCCGCACCAGAGACGTCCTGCAAGGTTGTTCTGCAGGACCTTTAGTTCTTAAGGTGCTGCAGCAGCTCATCCATGGGGTGGGTCAACGTTGAGTAAGACAGCTCAAAACCCTGGATCTGGCTCTGGGTGGCAGCTGACTTGTTCAGCTGAGCTCAAGCTGTCAGAGGTCAGCTCTCTGCCACTGCCCCAGGGAAGGGTGATGCTAGCTCTCCAGCTCTCAAGCCCCCGTGGCCAGCTGTTTCACACTGCCTGGGTGAGAGTCGGGACTAGCTTTCCATAGTGCTGCAACTAGTGAGTGGCAGGGCCAGCTCTGTGCAGCCCTAGGACATCAGCATGACCGGAGAAGGGATGTCTGCATGGCCGTTGGTGGTAACATGGGCCACAGACATTGACACAGACCCCTGCTGCTGCATGGCCCTCAGCAGCAGCACGGACCAGGATACCACGCTGGTCCTCACCATCTTCGTGTTTCCAGTCCAGATCCTCCTCTCTCAATAGTGCACAAATCACTCTGCTCGTCTGGTGGTGCCCGTCCACCCACCGTTGCCTGGTGGCAGGTGTGCCTCTAGTTGTCTTCCACTCTGGGTGTCTTCCATGTGTCCACTGCCATATGGCAGCAACAGTGCCTCTAGGTCTCAATTTCCATGGTTTTTATGAAGATAATTTAATTACATTTCTCAGGAATCAGAACTCAGCATTGTTTTCTTTTGCTTTGCTTTGGTCTGAGTTTGTCTTGTAGTGCCCAGAGTGTTGGGCACACTAAGCAAGCTTTCTCTGCCTCTACGTTGTATGCTCAGCTGTAGTTATGTTATCTCTAGTTAGATCAACCACCACTTTGACAATTATTTAGGTAGACCATCAGTCTTAATATTTTTCAATGGAAATAAAATTTTATCATCATTCTCCATGCCTTAAAACCAGCCTAAGCACCTTAATGAAAGCCTTCCTCAAGATACAGTGAAAGGAAGGTTTGAATGTAGCTCAGCAGTGGAATGTCAACATAAACGAGGCCCCAGGAGCATCAAAAACACAAGAAGAAATCATCACAGAGGGCCAAGGTCCATGACAGATGACAGATAAAAGTACATCAAAAGGGACCCGAACCTGAACCAACAGGCATGAAAATGTGGGAGGAGGGGACTTGTGGAGCCCGGTCCCCAAGCTGCTTCTCCAATACGAAGTGGTCAGCCTTGGAAGTATATACATTCTACTTTATGTAAACTTGGCAAGTTCTAGTTAAATATTTAGGTGTGCGAGAGCATGTCTATGTGAACATTTAAGAGGCCATGAATTTGAGAGAGCAAAGAGGTGCATGGGAGGGGTGAGAGAGAAGAAAGGGAAAGGGGGATGGTATATTATAGTTTCAAAAATTAAAAAATTATAAAAATAAAATTCAAGCCCTCAAATATATATAATGTAGGGTAGAGGAACTTTTAATACATACATACATACATACATACATACTACATACATACATACATACATACATACATACATACAAGCATATATATAAACTGTAGTGTGAGATAGTCCATACAAGTTCATACGTAGAAGTTTTCTCAAGTGTACCTTATATTACAGTTTAAATCAGCAGTGTCCCCCAAGCATCATGGAGACACTTGGTCTTTGGTTGGTGGCATTATTTTGGGATATTCTGGAAGTGATTTTGATCCTTAGGGGTCTGTTATCACTGGCTGCTTCCTGACAGCCATCATGTAACTGCTATCTTCTGCTGAGGGCTGCCACAGTTATGAACTAGACACTCTGAAGCCATGAGCCCAGACAGCTCGCTCCTTTCTGAAGTTGTTTCTATCAAGTCTTTTCCTTCACAGCAATGCAAGTCACCAGTGCCTTGCCTGATTATAAATGCTGAGATTTGTGGGGCTTGTTTTAGGGGGGTAGTTTGGGTTTTTGATTGTTTGGATTTTGTTGTTATTGTTGTTGTTTTTGGTTTGGTTTGATTTTGGTTTTGTGAGGACGGGTTTTCTGTGTTATCTTGACTGTCTAGAACTCCCTATGTAAACCAGGCCAGCCTCGAACTCAGAGAAATGCCTGCCTCTGCCTCTCTGCCTCTCTGCCTCTCTGCCTCTCTGCCTCTCTGCC
>NW_021604635.1:724052-746528 GCF_004785775.1 Grammomys surdaster | reverse complement strand
CTGCCTCTCTGCCTCTCTGCCTCTCTGCCTCTCTGCCTCTCTGCCTCCCAAGTGCAGAGACTAAAGATTTGTACCACACACCTGGCTGAAATGTATATTTCTAATAGAATTTCAAGCTACAGAGAACCCTAACAAGCCATTTTGTGAAGCTCTCTTCACCTTACATTCGGAAGAAAACAGAACTCTGAACTGATCAACTCCAAGTCTAGCAGAGATGTATAGCGAGCCTGAAACAGCATGCAGACGGTCTCGTTCTTGGATCTGCTTTGTTCTCTTGCGTCTGCCTTCCCTTGGGCTGCCAGGGGCTTCTACTTTGCCTTTCCCTTGGTCTGAAGAACAAAGACCTTGTTTTTTTTTTTCTCAAGGTTATTCTTGTCTAGAATGCCTGGAGAGAAAGTTTCAGGGGTTTGACTCTAGGTTCTAGATTCCCCTCTGGGTGTCGTTATTTCCATTGGCTTTAATATTTTTTTTAATTACACACACACACATACACACAACACAGTCACATTTAAAATTATATTTAAATCGCACACAAACACAAGCACGTGCACACACAAATACACACACAGTGCATATGTGGCAGTCACAGGACAACTTGGAGAAGACAGTGACTTTCTTCCCACTATGTGGGTCTCAGGGGTTACTCATTGCCAGCTTGGCAGCAAGCATCTTTACGCACTGAACTGATCTTGCCAGCCCTTGATAGCACTGTTGATGACATAGATTATTTTCCAAGAGTCTCAAGTTGGGACAGGAGACATGGCTTAGTGGTAAAAAGCATTAGGTGTTCTTGCAGGGACTCTGGATTGGTTCCCAGCACCCCATGAGGCAGCTGTGAGCTACTTGTAACAGTCCCAGGGGGCCCTCTTCTCTCCTCCACGGATACCTGAAAGTACATGGCACACAGGCAAACAAGCAGGTACACACACATACACATAACTATATTTTTTAAAGAATCTGAGCCCGGCATGCCTATAATTCTAGCACTCTAACGCAGAGCTCTGTAAGTCGGACACAAGCCTGGCCTACGTTGTGAGTTCAGCCAGTTCTGCCTCCGTCTCAAAAAAGAAAGAATAGGAAAACAATCAAGTGTGAAATAAGTTGACTGCCTTATGAAGGAGCTCTATCTCAGTGTTTGCAGATTTAAAGGATGAGAGTTAAATCCATCGTTCTCTGATATAGTTATTTAAATGAACATTCCAGGCTCTGAAAAGGCATGTGTATGTGCAGTGTACAGATTAGCCTAGGGCGCATTCAGCTCCTTTAGACTGTTCCTGGTCTTGTGCTCTCCCCTCCGCCTGTGTCTCCTTCTGCTCACCGTAGCTGTAGAGGTTTGTGTTTGAGTAAAGCCACTTGTACGCACAGGTCATTTATGTATCAACTATGAACATACTAAGAAAAAATGTTAGAACACAGTGTTTTTGTTGCTTCTGCCTCATCTGGTATTTCAGGGGTAAAGGAAACCTTGGTTATCCAGAGCCAGATCTGCTGTTAAAAGTTCATGCCGTCATTTTGACATTGCACGTTGGACTTTCTCTTTGTAAACCCCTCTTCACGTGACCAGAACTGGTCTCTGAGCCGCAACTGTTTCAAAACCATAACATCTCTTAGTGAGTGATTGATCTGTATTATGTGTCCAGCCATCAGGGAGCTCTTGGGATGTTGCTTGTATAAACTGTAATCCAGTCTGCTGCTGTGTGTTTAGTTACAGACTTTCATAGACCTATTGGCGATACTCAATCCTTCTGGATTTGGGAATAGGGCTTATCTGATACTTTGAGGAGAAAGACATCCATTCATTTTTTTTTCTCTTCCCCACTTAAATAACTTAGCACATCTGGTAGTACTATAGGGTCACTGTGCTTCCAGTTCCTCTGTAGCTTGTATTGCTATAATATTCCTTAAGTATTCAGTTACTTATAGGACAATGTCATTTGAAGAATGGAGAAAAAAAAAACTATGGGTCATATAAATTAGCTCATGTGCAGAGCTAGAAAAAGATGCCTTTAATCAGCAAAATCTCCTCATCACCGGCAGTGTGCGGTGAATGTAAATAAAGGTAATGTCCATGTGTTACAGTTTTAAAGCAGCTCTTTTCCAAATCGATGGTATTTCCCTCTAAGACAATGTGTATTAAATACACGATACCAGAGATTAAAGTATCTTCATGTCTCAGTGTGTACCCCTTGCCTTACTTCAGTTACAGCAATGATAAAAGCTGAAACAAAATCCTTTAATTCAATCAGAACTGAGCTAAACTTCAGGAAACCCAAGAGTAGAGCTCAGATACAGACTGCACAGCATGAGAAGCTAAACACATGCGAAGGCTCTGTAAGAAGAGGATGGACTTGCCTTGAGGAACTCCTGTTTGAAGTGGCTGCACTGAACATTACCAACTGTCTAGCTGTTTTATCCTCTTGAATTAAGATGCTTTATGTAAACAATGACAAAGAAACCATTTACTGTTTTCTGCTTGTTTCACACTGTGAAACAAATTCAACACTTTTGATTTTGCTTGATTTTTTTTTTTAATAGTTCTGTCAAAATTTTCAGTGTTCGTGGTATATTTGACCCAGGGGTCCTATGCTAACTATGTTCATCATGCATATTTTACTGTTGTTGGTGTAACAGGACCTGAGACATTAACACAACTGATTGCATGATGGAAATACATTGAGGCTGTAACACTCAGCACACAGCACAACCTGCTGGAACTAAAGCAAAGGCCTACTCCGTTAAAGCCCGTAGTTCTGGGAACACCTCTAAATGGACTAACCTTGCTTTTTGGCTTCTGTATTCTGCAGTTCTGCTTTTGCCTAACTGTTCTTGTTAACTGAAGTATGTCAATCCAGAACATGGTTCTTGTGCTTAAAAGCGCACCCTGAGAAAGGCTCAGATCCCAAACACCCAGTGTAATTGCCAGCCAGGTAATAAAGACTTTCTATTGGCTTAAACCCATGGCCCATCAGTCTTCACCAATGAGTACCCTACAATAAATAGTTCGGTTGTTCTGAGGCAGGGTCTTTCTGTTTAGTCCCAGATGTTTTGGGATTTGCTAGGTAAACCAGACCAGCTTTGAACTCACAAGATCTGCCTGACTTTGCATGGAGAGTGCTGTGATTTAGGAGAGTGCTGTGATTTAGGAGTGTGTGCTACCCCATCCAACTCCATAGTGTATTTTAAGTACAATAGAACAAACACATTTGAAAGGTGAGCTATTTTCTTACTGTTGTTTGTTCTTTCTGTACTGAGTATGAAAATTACCATTGTCATGGCTCCGAGAATGGGAGTCCTGGAAAAGTAGCCACTTGACAGAAATACACATGCAGAAAATTAATTGAGCTAATAGTTCATTGATCCTCTGTTCAGATGCTCTGTTCAAATCCTGCATTGTGACTAAATGGAGCTGCTACCTTGGGTTGTTCATTCCACTTGTTTTTCTTGTCTCTTTAGGTTGTGGAGCTTTTAGCAAGTGCTCTTATGGACTTGGTGCATGGAGTATACCAGGAAAACTCTGCTTCCACCAAGGTACGGAATTGCAGACTTGTAAAGCGTCCCGGTTAAAGTACTGCTGCAGAAGTGAGGCCAGGCGACAAACGTTTCCTTCCTGTTTTATGTTTAAACTGTGTGTGATTTTTCCTTTTCCTTTCTTTCTTTCTTTCTTTCTTTCTTTCTTTCTTTCTTTTTTTTTTTTTTTTTTCTTTTTTTTTTTTTTAGATTAGTGTTTTGGCTACAAATTCATGGCCATATGCTCAGTACATACCAGCTTTAGCCAATTAAAGCAACCTCTGCTCCCCTGACTGGAATCTCAATCTGTTTGGTCCACAGCAGCCCGGCAGACACCAGGGCACTGCTGGCTGGCAGGTAGCACAGTCATAAGGGGCTGCTGGCAGGAAGGGCTGCTTTTTCGGAGTGCCTGAGCCAGCCTCTCCCCAGAGAAAGGAGGCTCTGTATCAGACAGCGAGCTTAAGCATGGCTGTCAGGAAGGGTGGGAGCAGGAGTGAAATGTCTCTTATAGCCAAGGTCCAGACATTACTGCATTATTAGAGTCTCCGTGGTAGAAACTAGGACAGTTGCACAGTTGGATTGTTTTGATTAATTTTATAGGTTTAGAATTAGGGCTTTTGACTCATTTAACAGGTCATCTCAAGAAAGGTTAGGTTTTATTTCCTTAAAATGCCATTATTTCATTTCAGTGGGAGATTGGCTGTGAAGTGCATGCTTCGTTGCTCACACGGCCATTCTCCGTGATAGCTACTGTTAGAAGGTTCCTCTCCCTGTTTCACACTGTAGCTCCCTTAACTCCTGCATTAGCGAGCTGCATTAACTCACTGCAAACTAGGAAAAAGACGCTGTGTGCACATCCTAAGCGCTAACACGTCCCCTTAAAAATAAAGGCAAATTTTACTAAGAGTGAAGCGTGGGGCATGAGCAACTTAGATTTAAAACGATTAAATCTGAAGTATAACTCGGGAGTGCCAGAGGTGATAGCAGTGGCTAGTGGAATGGGCCTCGGACATCTGCTAACATGTGACTCACGGATGCACCGTCCCCATGAGGCGTCTCTCACCTCACCTACAGAGCACGTTGGAGTGTGGGGACCTCACAAGATGTGAACTCTGTTTGCAAGACTTTCAAAGACAGGAGTGGCTCGGCTCTCCGTGAGACGGAAGGTTAATAGCAATGGTGGAGGTAGCTTGTGATCGAGGTCTACTCACCGGAAGTTGCCTTGCGTATCCTATGAAGATGATGACCGATAAACAAATGACATTTTAAGTCATTTACCTGCTTCTTCATTTGTTTTTCACAAAAGTCTCTCAAGAGGGCGGGTGCTGCTCACGATGAGAGATGTGAATGATTGACTTCTCAAGATTACACAACTTACCTAGGATTCGAACTTAAAACCCTATGCTCTTAGCCTCTTTCTTATTCTACTCCTGCTTTACCCTAACTAACCATGGTTTGATAGCTTCCATTAACCGTGCCTAAAGTCTGTTGATGCAGCTGGGACATTGTTCTCACCTGGGATGTCTCTGAGGCATCCGACTCAGTCCCATAGAAAGTGCTCATTAATTACTAGTATCTGTTAGCTTTGTTTTTGGTGGTATTTATTTGTTGAGACAAGGTGTCACGATAAGTTTGGCTGAACTCACACAGGCTGCCATGTGTTCAAGGCCAATGTGAGCTACATAATAACATCTATGCCTGAGATACTGAGACTGTCTGAAAAAACAGAAGCAAGCAAGCACACACACCATGTAATCCTCCCACCTCGGCCAGTCATAGCCTTCCCCTTCCCACCCTGAGGTCATAGATATGCACACATCACATGCACTTAAGACCCTGGAGTGAGCATGTTCTCATTGGTTTGCTCTCGTAATTCACCTACTCTTACTATCCGTGCACTGTGATTATCCCTTCACTAATCACTTACGAGAGTGTTAGCTTCCCTGTGTCAGCCTAAGAGCAACAATAGTAACTTGTTACACAGGTTTGACAGTTACGTTGCTCATGTTACCTGAGATGAGTAGGCTCATCCTTGGGAGATGTTCTCATTTTATGGAAGAAAATCTTACAATTTAGAGCTGATAATAGCATTCAAATTTAATGTCTAAATCTCATTCATTAATATGTTTGAACTCAGAGTTTGTTTTTTAGTTAGATTCCAAGTCCCATGTGGTTTTTAAAATACATAATCTGTTTGGAAAAAGAACAGAAGCAACGACAAAGGCTCTGAAGGTTTACTGATGTAACGAGACAGCCACTGAGCAAGCACCATTTGCTGATTTTACCATTAGCTAATAAATTTCCCTTAAAAATACATATAGTACTGCTTTGTTCACCTGCCCTTCCAACTTCCCTGCCCTTTAAAGCATCTGCGTCTCTTCAAAGCAGTTAAGATTCAGAATATAGCTAAACCCTTTGAAGATCAGTTATTTTTCAATAATGGAAATAAAAAGGCATAGTTGACCACAGCAGTCATTGATTGATGCAGCCTTCATTTGCACCCCAGGTCCAATTTAAGTTAACCACATTTCCTTCCTAACTAGAACCGCACCAGCCCTTCCTGAGTGTGCTTGCCATTACAGTGAAAAGGATTTCTTCAGAGGCAGAGAGAAAGAGGTCACCATGCACACGCACACGCACGCACAGGCACACACCCCAGGCTGGCAGGCTCTGGCATGACTGAGAAGGCACCACAAGCAGAGGTCATATGGAAAGTGAAGGCCACGCTGCGGGTCTCTGTTGATCAGCCTCGGCACGCAGCCTCTCGCCGATTCATCGCAGAAGAGTTGCTTTGAGAGTCAAGTTAAGCTGCAGACCGTCTATCTCATCTCTCAGGGACAAGAGAATACAATAGTGCTCTGTTTTCTTTGTGTCCAGTTAATGCAGTAATGGAGATCACGTAGCGTAGCTCTCTGTGGAGTGGCATCTGTGGGGCAGGTAGGTACATTAAAGCGAGAGAGAATTGGAACTGGGCTTTATAAACCACTTTCTCCAGAAGTTAGTACCTGACTTTCCTACAGCAGTGAAACATACAGCTTACATTACTAGTACTTAGTAGATTGCGGGTCAATTGTGATCATGGAAATATGCAAAGCAGTTCAGGAACACTCTCCTTTGTTCCACTCATGGAAAAGATACTTGTGTGTTGCATTTGCTAGCCTGTGAACCATTTCTTCCTTACAATAGTACTTAGCCCTTGGACTTTTTGAAAAATGTACCTAAGGACAAACATTTTACCCATTTTTGTCTATAATAGCTAATTAAAGAACCCTTTAATCCCAGCATTTGGGAGGCAGAGGCTAGCCTGATCTACAGAGTTCCAGGCCCACCAGGACTACATAGTAAGATCCTGTCTTTAAAAAAAATTTTTTTTTTAAAAGATAGGGCTGAAAAGATGGCCCAGTGGTTAAAGTGCCTATAGCTCTTTCAGTTCCCAGCATCCACATTAGGCATCTCACAACTCCCTGTCTCATCTCAAGGAACCTGAGGCCCTCCAGCTTTCTGGGACACCTGCAGGCATGCATTTATGTATAACATAAACTCACGTAGACACACATATAACAATTAATACATACAAATAACCAATTGATCTGAAAAGAAATGAGGAGGAAGAGGAGAAGCAAAAAACCTAAGCCAGTTAAGTAGAGAGGCCGCATTTGAAGTGTTCACTCAATCATGTTTGCATTGCCCGCCTAGGCTGCTAGATTACACATAGCCTCCAGATCTCACACCACTTGCTGTGTATAGAAAGGAATAAAAGTTCTTCTTCAAGGTTTCCCACTGTTCATAGATTAAAAAGCAACCTGCTGTCTGTAGTAGTGCAGATATAGTCAGTGGAATTCTGTAAGCCTTGTCTTCTCTACTAGTGATGCTAAGGAGAGTCTTGTCACTCCTCTCCCTGAGTAAACTGCTACAGAGGCTAACTTAGATGTTCTTCATCTTTTGAATTTTAGTGTTGTGTGGTTTTAAGGTTAATGCCAGGACTAGAACCCTTGTTCAAAGATTGCAGATAGCATACTGCCAGAGTACATTTCTGACCCTGGGAGGGTCAGTGCTGCGATGGACGGAAGCCAGGCCTTTACGAGTGTGAGCTCTGCTTCTGCAGAGTCCCCATGTTCTCGTTGTACTTGATAAATACATATTCTAACATTGACTCTGAACTCACAAAGCAGAGTTTCTTACGTGTTGCTCTTGCTCTAACACTTATTTCCTCATTAGTGAAGCAACTACATGGTCAGTAAAAAACCAGAAATACTGCCACACATGGTGCACAGACCTGCAGTCTCAGCACTCAGGAGGCAGAGGAGGATTGACACAGGTTCAAGACAAACCTGCTCTGCACAGTAAGGTCCAGGCCAACCAGAGCTACATCATGAGATGCGGGCTCAATGTTTAAAACACAAGGGAAACAAACGCTGCAAAAAGCCAGGAAGAAAATATTTGATTCCCAGTGTCTACATGGCAGCTCACAACCATCTGTCACTCCAGTCCCAGGAGGTCAAATGTCCTCTTCTGGCCTCCAAGGGCATGAGGCACACACAGACAGACATATGTGCAGGCAGAGTACCTATTTACATAAAATAATAAAGTAAAACTTCTTTTTAAAAAATGTTTTCTTTTTTCTTTCTTTTTTTGGTTTTTTTGTTTTTTTGTTTTTTTTGTTTTTTTTCGAGACAGGGTTTCTCTGTGTAGCCCTGGCTGTCCTGGAACTCACTCTGTAGACCAGGCTGGCCTCGAACTCTGGAACTCAGAAATCCACTTGCCTCTGTCTCCCAAGTGCTGGGATTAAAGGCGTGCGCCACCACCGCCTGGCTTAAAAAAATGTTTTCAAAGTATGATTTTAGTGTCTATTTAATAGTTTTTCCATAGTACTATCCTGCAGATTACTGAACCATTCCACAAGTTTTACGTTTTATTTGTATTTTTAAGTAGAACAACGTCTTCATGGAATGCAATTCTTCTGTATTTCACAGTTTGCGTTAAAAAAATAATAATCTAGAGCTAAAGGGGAAGTTTAGTGGTGAGGTACTTGCTGGAATATGCAGACCCTAGCTACGTTTCCAAAGCTCACACACAAACCCGGTTCTCCCCACCAAAACCATGACTGTCCTATATACACGTGTGCTTTTATATGTAACAGTGTAAATATAACAACAATGAGAGGAGAGGTCGTGAGTTTGAGGGGGACTGGGGGAGCTGCAGGACGTGGGAGGACTGGAAATGGTGTAAATACTTGTGGATGAAATTCTCAAACCTTTTTAATTAACTAGTAGTATTAGGACATGCTCTTCTGTCCTTAGCAAAACCTGCTTGTGAAGTTGGGCTCAGGCTGTCGTGGGATCACGGAGTTTAGGAGCTCTGTCTCCACTCTGAGATAACCCAGTTGACAGAGCCTTTACTGCTTCTGCAGCAGGTTTATGCTCAACACCTGCTTCTCTGGGGTCTGTAGGCAGAGAGCCTGTACAGGCGGGCGGCCCGACAGAGCCCTGAGCCTGGCTCTGCAGTGCCCTGGTCACTTCCTGCACAGCCCACACTCACTGTTGGAGTGCCAAGCATGCGCTGTGGCTCTGCTGCAGTGGTCTATTGAAAGGCTTCTAGATTCCCTCCTTCTCTTTACTGCTTTTCCTTTGTGTCCTTTCATTCACTCGTGTGTGTGTGTGTGTGTGTGTGTGTGTGTGTGTGTGTAAAATTTTTTTGAGACAAGGTCTCACTGTTTAGTCTGACTGTCCTGAAACTTGCTATGTAAACCAGCCTGGCCCTGAACTTACAGAAGTCTATGTGTCTCTGCCTCCCTGAGCTATGATTAAAGGCATGTGCTACCACACCTGGCCATTAAACTGTGATATTAAACTGTGGTTTGACCCTAAACTCCTCACAGTGACTCTTCAGAGAGAGAGAGAGAGAGAGAGAGAGAGAGAGAGAGAGAGAGAGAGAGAGAGCGAGCGCTCAGTGGTTCAGAACACTGTCCCTCAGATGACTCAGGTTCCGATTCCCAGTATGCACATGGAGGCTCATAACTGGCCGTGACGTCTGTCCCAGAGTATCGATCGCCCTCTTCTGGTATCCACTAGCATTGCATATGTGGTGCACAGATGAAACACCTGTATAACAATAAACATTTTTTTAAAAAATTTTAAATTGGGCTAGTGGGTTGGGGTTGCTAACATACCCATTTTCTTAAATTATATCTGTTTGTTCATCATTGATTTCCATTCTAACCTAACTTAGGGATCTTACCACAGGCCTTTGCAAAGGTAGGCCATTAACTCAAGTTGGTCCTGAGAAGAGGAAGACACCAGCTCCCCGTCATAACAGACTCTGCTCATGTTAACTTGGCCCCAAGCCACAAAAGCAAGAGAGTTTAGTGCTCTGGAGAAAGATCTGGCTAATTAGCAGTTACTGAAGTTGCAGAGGTCCAGTCATGTTTCCAAGCACAATTAATGCTTTACATACTAGTCATGGAGTTTGTGGGGCAAGATAAGTCTTACTCTTTTATTTCCCTTATGTTTATATTTGTCTTCCTTTGGCTCTTAGCTTTCAAGTCAAGTATAAAAATAAGACGATTCACTCTATTAGAAATCCTAGGTGCCTGCTCGTTCTACCTGCCCGCAGAGCTGTATGTCACAGTCTAAAGCAGGATAGGAAGATGGCTGCTTGTAGAGAACATGACAGGAGAGAAATGTGAACCAGGCAGCCAGTGGGGACATCAGAAAAGTCCCTAGAGAGGCCCTGCTATTCGAGATAGACCTTACAAGGAGGAAAGAAGTGCATAGAGCAGAAGGCAGGCTGGGCAGAGGACTGCTCAATGAAAGGGAACATTGGAGACCAGGGCTTCCTTCGTGGGACAATAAAGGGTTAGTGAATAAGGACAGTGAAGCTAGGCACTGGGGCTCACGCCTGGAGTCCCAGCACCCCAAAGGCAGAGGCCAGCCAGGGCTACACAGTGTGGCCCTGTCTTTAAAACAAACAAGCAAACAAGCAAAGACAACCCCATAAAGAGGCCTGCAGGGATGGTTCATGGAAATGGTGGAAGATCTGTAGTGCTGTGGACTGAGATGGTAAACAAAGGGGTAACGACAAGAGAGAGGGTGGTCCGTGGAAGGGAGTCGCTTGCTGGGTTTGCTCCACGGCCAGACTCTTGCTTTCACTGGCATTCATATCCCTGCCAGCAACGCCTTTTCAGAAACCACTTCTTCTTCTCCATACCCAGTTGGGAATATTTTAATAGCTATCCTGCTTAATTATTTTTATCTTAATCAAAAGTGTTACCATCTGGTGGGGTTTTTTGTTGTTGTTGTTTTCTTTCTTTCTTTTTTTTTTTTTAATCATCGTTACCAACTTTAAGTCTCTTCCTACAAGAATATAAGTACCACTGTGCTTCTAGTACCAAAACAGTACCTGGTATGCCAGTAGTAGCCCCAGCCACCTGTTACTAAATTAATTATTTAGAAAGCCGCAGGGTGACTGTAATAGAAGATTTTTGTCATTCTTTTGGGAAGGACTATTAATATACAATAATCTGGGAATATTTAAAGGGTACTATCTGGTGTCTAGACATATGCAAGGACCTATCATAAACTATCACAATTAAATTGATAAGCATATATCACCCCCCAATGGTTTCTTCTTTTGTATCCCTCCCTCATCCTGTGCCTTCCGCTGTGAACCATAGATAATCTAGCATCACTTTAAATTAGTTAGCATTTTTGTAGAACTTTATATAAATGGATCTAGAAATATCGACCCTTTGACTGGGGTCTTTGAAATGCATCCATACTACAAATCTGAATAGTTTATTTCTGCTAAATGGTATTCAGTTGTAAGCATCTAACACAGTCTGTGATCAACCTATTGAAACATTTGAGATGTTTTCAGTGTTAAAGTATTCCAAATGAAGCTATTGGGAGCATTCATATGTGAAGTCTATATAAAAAATGCACTTTCATTTCTCTTGGGTTTACCTAGGAATAGCCCGTTTGCTATTTATTTTCTTTTGTATAGAAAACTAGCAGTGGACTTTATGTGTTATACAATGGATATGTCGTGCTCTGTGCTGGCTAGCTTCCATCAGCCTGGCCAGGCTAGTCACTGTGGAAGAGAAAACTTTAGTTAAGAAAACATTGCCACCAGTGGGCCTGTGGTGAATTTTCTTGATTGATGATTAATGTGGGAGGACCCTGTTTACCATTGGATGATGCCTCCCCTAGGCTGGTGGCCCTGGGTGCTGTAGGAAAGCGGGCTGAGCAAGCCATAAGGAGCAAGCCAGTAAGCAGCGCTCCTCCATGGCCTCTCATCAGCTCCTGCCTCCAGGTTCCTGTCCTGACTTCTCTCGGTAATGGACTGTTGTCTGAAAATGTAAATGAAGAAGTTCCTTTCCCCTGCAAGTTGTTTTGGTCATGGTGTTTTATCATAGCAACAGAAGCCCTAAGACCTGCCTTCACCCGCCAAGCCATCTCATCGGCCCACACTTTCCATTCCGTCAGCTGTGTATGAGAATTCTGGTTGTCCCACACCTTGTTAAAACTTAATGTGATCAGTATTTACTATTTTAGCCACTCTAAAATATAATTAGGGCCTATCTTGCAGTTTTAGCACATTGTGGTTTTAGCTGATATTCCCTAGTAAATAACAGTGGAGAGCAACTTGCATCTTTTCATGTTTATTTGCTATTAATATCCTATAGCAATATTGTAACATCCTTTATAATGTCTTTATAAATATTTTACCCATTTTAATTGGGCTATGTGGTATTGGAGGGATACTTGTTACTTGTTGTTACCTTGTTTTATCTTGCATCCTACAATCTTACCAATTTGTCATAACAGCCTTTGATTTTAGGTTCTATGGAACCCTATGTAGGTAGTCATTTGGCATTTGTGATTAAAGAAAGTTTTCCTTCTTTTCAAAGTAAATGCTCTTTTGGTTCTTTTCCTGTTTGTTATACTAGGCTGTTGTTGAGGTTTGGTCTTTCGCTGTGTGTTATAATGCTGAATACTGGCCCCCAGGGCCTGGTTGCCCCCAGGGACTAGAGAGTCCCCTCATACCTTGCTCCTTAACTTAAAACTATTGGTTGCATAGGCTACAAGGATTCTTTTGTAAACATTTTATTTCTTTATTTTGTATGTGTGTATAGGTGTATGTGTGCATCAGTGGAGATTGTGTTAAGGTCAGAAAATAGCGCTAGGCAGTCAGTTCTCGCCTTCTACCCTGTCAGTTCTGGGGATTGAACTCAGGTCATCAGGCTTGGCAGCCAGTATCCTTGTCTGCTGAGCCACCTTACAGACCCTACCTGGGTCATTTGTTAGAATTGTTCTTTATGTAGCCAGTTGAAAAATGTAGAAACAGTCTTGCTTACTGGTTGCAACAAAAGCAATTGATCTCCCAAACTCTTGTCCTCGGCTCTAACAAACATCCCCAAAGAAATCATTCCATTGCCTCTGCAGGAGCTGGGTCAAAGGGAAGAAATGCAGACAGTACTGCACAGGTTTCTTGCGGTGGGTAGTAAATACAGTCCTCCCACCACTCAGGAGCATGTTGCTTCCACTGCCGCACATAAAATATCGACAGCTAGCTTTAGCCTGGGGATGGGGGCCTAAAATGAAATCCTCAACCCCCCAACCACATCCTATATAAAAGTATAACGTGGAAGTGATAGGGATAGAAGACGTTCCTGTGGTAAAGCCTGTAGGCTCTTCTGTTTAGGGCTCCTATCTCTCTTTTGTTTTTATTGAGAGAGCGTGAGCACATGATATGTTTGTTTGTGTATGCAGGAACACACGTTTCTTTTGCCTCTGTGGAGGTCAGAGGATGCCTTCCCCTGTTTTGAAGCAGGGCTTCGTGTTAGCTGCTGCATGTGGGGCCGGCTGACCTCTAAGCTTGGAGAGGTCTTGCAGTCTTGCCACAGGAATACTGAGAGTAAAGACAAGTCACTGAGCTACCTCCCCAGCCCTGCTTCCCTTTACAGTCCCTTGCTTAGGAAAGAAGTTCCCTGGCTTCCTAGGAATTTTATCAGGAATTAGTATTGGGATTTAAGACAGGCGTGGTGGCACACAAAAGAGGATCAAAACTTTGAGACCAGCTTGGGCTATGTAGCAAGATTATACCTTCAAAAAATACAAAATCAGTGCTGGGTATGTGTATTCACATGCATGATTTCTATAAAATTTTCTCCAGCAAGTATTGAAATGGCCATTATTTTTTTAATATTTTTTCTTCTGTTAGACTTTTGATTTGTTTCCTTTTGTTGTTTTTTTGTTTTGGTTTTTGTTGTTTTGTTTTTTGAAGGGTTGCTATACTAAAGATGGAATTTATGGTCTGATGAATAATCTCTTTTAGATTGTTTTATATAATCTGTAAATATGGCAAATTAGTGGATTTTGTTAAAATATGAGACCATACAGCCTTGGATTAAATCTACTTGAACATAATACCATCCCTTCTTTATAAGTTGTTGGCTTTGCAGTGCTAAGACTTTGTTAATATGTACACCTCTGTTCAATGAAAAATACTGGTATTGTCTGTCTGGTGCAGGTGTCAAAGCAATGGTGAAACCTTTGGCCTCCTCACAGTGAAGCTGTTTGGGTCTGTGTGGGAAGAGGTGTGTGTTCATTACTACAGGTTCAGTTGCCTTACGACTTACTATGTAAACCGTGTCCTTCAAGTGAGTGTCAGCCGTCAGCTTGTGTCCCACAGGAAGATGTCATTTCACACAAGGGAGCGGATTGACTAGCACCAAATTTGTAATGACATGACTTTTCATTCCTAATACTAGGAATTTGTGCTTTCTCTCCCTCCTGGGTATCATTAGAACTTTAATTTCTGTTTCAGTATTTAAGCCAGACCTTCTAGTTGGGTCAGTCTTCTTTTCTGTGCTCCTTTAGTGGCTCCCACACTCCCCGCTACGCTCCCCTTCACTTCATGCACAGCAGGTCACTTACCAGTTAACGTTTTTATTTTTTCTTTGATTTACGGTTAAGAAATTTGTTGTTTTCAGATATTTGGAGGATTTTCCAGGTGTCTTTGTTATTGCTTTATAATGCTATCGTGATCATAAAACAGTTTATAGGATTTGAGTTCTTTTTTAATTTAATCTTATTTTATGTGTAGAGGTGCTTCCCCTTCATGTGTGTGTGTTTAACATGTGCATTCCTGGTGCCCATGGAGGCCAGAGCAGGGAGTCAAGTCCACTAGAGCTAGAGTTACAGGTAGCTGGGTGGGAGCTGCCATGTGGATGCTGGGAAATCAAACCCTGCCCCCTCGAAGAATAGCCAGTGCTCGTAACCACTGAGCCATCGGGCCACCTCTCCAGCAGCCCGATTTGAGCCATTTTAAATTTATTGTGGGTTTGTTGATAGCCTAGATACAGTGTCTCTGGATAAATGTTTCATGTTCAGTTAAAGGAAGCATGCACTCTATCCTTCCTGAGCTGAGGAGCTGCTAAGTCATTTTGGTTGATAATGTCATTTAAGTCATTTAAGTCGTCACACTTTGTTGTTATTTTCATTTTGCTTGTTGTGTCAATTGCTGAAAGAAAGGTGTTTTAGCATCTGTATAGTTTCCTTTAACTAGTCATGATAGCACATGCCTGCAATCCTAGCACACAGGAGGTAGAGGCAAGAGGATCAGCAGCAAGAGGATCAGCGTGTACATTATGGTGGCCTGGCTCTAGAGGTTTCAGAGAAGAATAAGTGGCGTAGAGTCCATTCTTGTGCTATGCTGGCAAAGACTGTGGTTGCTTTCTGCCCTTGTCCATATAATCTACCTGAGCTAAACTGAAGAGTTTGGGATTATTAGTATCTTTGGCAGAAGAGATTTTCAAGACAGCCCCTGTTGTGTGGTTATTAGCAGCCAAATTAAAACAAATTAAATGTTTAAATGTTTAAAACAAATTAAAAGTTTGAGTTTCTATTGAAATGATAAAACACTATGATCAAAAACAATTTGGGAAGGAAAGGGTTTCAGCTTAGTCTATCCTGAGCGGATATTGTATCAGGGCAGTCTGTCCTAACTGGGCCTGGAGGCAGGAGCTGATGCAGAGGCTGTGGAAGATGCTGCTTTCTGGCTCACTCCCCCAGCCTGCTGTCCTGTAGAACCCAGGACCAGCCACCCAGGGATGGCACCGCCCAGTCAGGTGGGCCCTCCCACATCGATCAAGAAAATGCACCACAGGCCAGTCAGGTGGGCATGGTTTTTCTCAGTCAAGGTTTCCCCTTCAGAAATGCTTCTGGCTTGGATCTAGTTGTCATAAACTGAACCAGCACAATGTTGTGGTGTTTTGTTTTGTTTTGTTTTGCTTTTTTCATTTTGTCAAAGCAGAGCTAACCTGGGCACTATTGATAAAACGCTCATTAGAAAACATACTGCATGTCCACTTATGACAAAAACATATACTGAGTACTCCTAGAGATCCAAGCCAAAGCTTCAATTAAGACAACCGCCCAGACCTGCCCTTGAGACCTGAAAGTGTGCAGCGCTCCATAGAGAAGTACACACATGAAACACCTGCACAGCAGTGTATCCATAAAACATATGCAAGTCACACTGTAGAGAGGCTGTGTGTGCAAGAAGAGAAAGGACGGCCCGTTAAGAATTTGCCACATTTCAGACAATGTTCCATAGCTGGGCATGGTGATGCCCTCCTGTAATTCCAGTAGTTTGAGCCCCACCTCCCTCAAAGGAAGAAAGGGAAGGAGCAGAGAGGGGAAAGGGAAAGAGAGGGGAGAGGAGGGAAGGGGAGGGGAGAGGAGGGGAGGGGAGAGGAAGGGAGGGAGCTCTTGGAGGAGCTAATTTTGTTATTTCCAAGCTCAATCTTAGAAGTAGAGCAAAAATGACTTGGATGAAAAGTCAGGAAGATGGCACACTCAGTAAAATGTTCCTCAAACTAGCCTGAGAACCTGGGTCTAAATGCCTAGCATCTGCAGAATCTGGGTGAATGTCTGAATCCCTAGTGCTGGATGGGGCTAGGTGGGTGGGGCTCAAAAACAGACTGGAGCCCAGAGCCGGCCAGTCAGCCAAGTCAGGGAATGTCAAGGGGGGGGGGGGCAGAGAAGGATTTAGAGAGCCACCTGGCTGCACACAAGTGGAGTGGTAAGGGGACTGTTGGAGATTTATCATGTTAGGAGTTGACACTGGACACTGACTGGGACGTCAGACTTACTCATGTCACATGACTTTGAGCATGTGTTGTGTGGAAGACACTAGATGTACAAGAGCTTGATAACAAATGTGTATGTATGTGTGTGTGTGTGTATGTGTGTGTGTGTGTATGTGTGTGTATGTGTGTGTGTGTATGTGTGTGTATATGTGTGTGTGTATGTGTGTGTGTGTATGTGTGTGTGTGTATGTGTGTGTGTGTATGTGTATGTGTGTGTGTGTGTAAGGAAAATAAATAGTTAAATAGTTTAGGAGCTTTAAGTGTGAAGCAGTGAGCATTAAGGTACTCCAGGGTGTCTGTCATTGGTCCGTTCTTCACAACTTGTCCCTCAAATTATACTATACCCAAGACATGCACTAATGAGCTGATAAAATGTATCTTCGTCTCGTGTTTATTGTTTGCTGGGCATCTGTTCCAGTTCATTTCACAAGTCCAAGGCTTCGAAGGGTCTCACAGTGGGGATGACCGTAATACTATAATTTTACTAGCATCCTTTATTTTCAAGTAGAAACAGTTTTAAATCAATTGTTAAATATTGAATGTATTCCTTTTTTTTTTTTTTTTAGGTTTTTTTTTTTTTAGGTTTTTTCAAGACAGGGTTTCTCTGTATAGCCCAGGCTGTCCTGGAACTCACTCTGTAGACCAGTCTGGCCTCGAACTCAGAAATCCGCCTGCCTCTGCCTCCCAAGTGCTGGGATTAAAGGCGTGCGCCACCACCGCCCGGCATATTGAATGTATTCCAATTTGAAGACAAATGAGAGTAATTTAAAGTGGCTTGTTCTAGTTATAAAGTACACTCACAAATTACACAATTTAAAAAAATAAAACAAATCACTAGATAGCCAACACCACACTTAAAAAGCGAAGTTCTGACTGGGGAGACAGTTCAGTGGTAAGTGCTTGCTGCACATGGGAGGACCTGAGTCCTTCCAGCAACCATAGAAACAGCCAGGCACCGCAGCATGGGGGGCGTAAAGCCAACAGTTGTGCTGCATATCTTTAATCCCAGCACTCGAGAGGCAGAGGCAGGCAGATCTCTGAAATTGAGGCCAACCTGGTCTACAGAGTGAGTTTCAAGCCATCCAGGCCTACAGTGATACCTTGAGTAAATAAATAATTGTTTTAAAGATTTATTTGTATTTTTAATTGTGTGTGTCCCTTCACCTATCTGTATGAAAGTCTGTGCAGTTGAGTACTGATGTCCAAAGAGCTTAGAGGTATCAAATCCCCTATAACTGGAGTTACAGGTGGTATGTGCCACCCGATACGTAGAAAGATTCACCTAGTCCTAAATGTGTGTGTGTGTGTGTGTGTGTGTGTGTGTGTGTCACGTGAGAGATTTATTGGGGTGGGGGTATACAAGAGGCTGCCTCTGAGCAGGGATGGAAAAGAGAGCAGGCCGTGAAGACCAGAGCTTTATAAAGGATATGGAACATGTACTTAGGGAAAATACTCAGCCTGTGGTGACAATGGAAATGTGTTGCATTGGTGGCTAGTGATGACGGGACTCTTGGTGCTGTGCCACCTAATTTTGAAGTGGAATGGAATAGATAACCAGAATGTAGGTATTTCAAAAAAACAAACAACAACAAGACAAAAAGCAAAAAAAAAAAAAACCTTTTAAGGGAACATGTTAACATTCTGGGTTTTAAGACCATATTGAAAGACGTGGGAAGAAGCATGTAAGTAAGCTTGTTAGTCTCCAGTCAACCGGTTTTACTGCAAGACAGATCACTGCCGGTTTCAGACCAACCAGCAGGACTGCCAGGCTCAGTCAACCTTTATTTTATCACAGTCTGGAGGCTGTACATCTAAACTTCCAGGCAGTTTAATCTCCTTTGAGGGCTCTGTTCCTTGCCTGCAGACATCCCCTGTCTGGCTGGGTCCTCACATAGCAAAGAAAGACCGTAATAGAGAGTCTTTGGTACCTAATAATGATTGAGGGCACTAATCTTATTAGGTCGGGGCCACCTGCTTATTACCTCCTGTAACCCTAATTACTTCCTGCTGCAGAGATGCCCATGCTCAGAGTTACAGTGTCAGTGTTTACATTTGAGAGGGCGCAGACATTCATCTGTAGCAGGAGTCAAAAAGAGTACCTTATTCATGCCCCCACTCCCGTCATCAGTGGCTCGCCCCATGCCTGCTCACCCTGGCTTAAGCTAAACTTTTTATGTACGTCAAGATGCACTAGGAAGAAAGACAACTGGCTGATCATCGAAACTACTTCTTAGGTTGGAGTGATGTCTCTCTTTTGACCTGTTAACAACGAAAATAATAGTTCTGGTCAGTGGCAAGACAGTCTCAAACTTGTCTGGTCAGTATATGGCTCAAAAGCTCCTTTCTGGAAAGCACTTTGGCAGAATGTTTTAAGAGACTAAAATGTTTAGACTGTTGAACTGATAAATCTAATGATGGACTCCATCTGTTTGCCAGCCTCCAGGATCCTTAGTGAGCCCCGCCCCCTAGCGGTTCCTGTGCTTTCTGAGATGGGGGATATAAAGGCATAGGAAGCTCTCTGTGGCCTTGTGCTTGCTCATGAGCCACTCCCATTGGAAAACCAGTTGTCATATCTTGTGAGTAGCCCTGCAACGAGGCCTGTGTGGCACGAAACTAAAGCTTACTGCCAGGAATCCCTGGAGTAGGCTCAAGAGAGTATATTAGTTTTCAGCACTGTTATCAAATCGAAGAGGAAAGATTGGCTCTTTTTGAGGCAAGATCTCTCACCGAACCCAGACCTTGCTGCTTCAGCTAGACTGACTGAACGATGAGCTCCCAGGACCTGCTGTCTCTGCCCATCTTTCCCACCCGCAGGCAGAGCTGCAGATGCATGCTGGCTTTACACGGGAGCTAGGGATCCAAACCCAGGTCCTCACACTGGCACAGCACACTCTTCACCCACTGAACCATCCCCCTGGCCCCAGAAACACTTCTGAAATGCTTTAATGATGAACATTTTCACATCATCCCAGTTGCTTTTTTTATGATTTATATGGATGTGGAATTTCCAGATGCCTACTTTACTAGGTCCTGTGTAGCCGGGATATAATTCAGAACAAACTTTCTTGTCCTATGAGATGAGGCTGTTCACACAACATCCTTTTCCCCATCACATTGTCTTGGGATTCTGAAGACATAGTCATTACAAGATCTCTTTAATGCTTCTTTTCAAGAGAGAGAGAGAAAGAGAGAGAGAGAGAGAGAGAGAGAGAGAGAGAGAGAGAGAGAGAGAGAGAGAGAATGAATATGAATGGCATGCATCATTCACTCTTACACACAACCTTCTTTTTATCCTAGAAGATATAAGGCAGCTGGAGAGATGGCTCGGGGAAGAAGAACACTTGATACTCTTCCAAAGATCCTGGTTCAATCCCCAGTACCCACACACATAGTGGCTCAGAACTGTTTGTAACTCCAGTTCCAAGGGATATGATATCTTCTTCTAGCCTCAGTAGGGACTAGGTATGTATGTAGTGCACAAACATGCATGCAAGCAAAACATTCATCCACATAAAAGTTTTCAAATTAAATCTATGAAGCACAGCAAATATTTCTCTGTATTTAGCATAATAGAATCCAGTTGCTGTATATCTGAGGATGCTCTCTACCACTTACTCTGCCTGCCCTTGCTCAAAATATGTTCTTGAACTTCCTTACCTGTTAAGTAGGAATTACAGTACCTAAAACTTGGGGTGGGAAGTGACAGGTTATGTGATACAGAAATGTCATCATCCTGTCATTAGCCAGCAGGATGAACCGGGCACCTTTGTCTCCTTGCTTCCTCCTCCCCAAACTGCAGAGGGTTGGGAAGTTTTCCTATATTTGTTTCAGTTTTATCATTAAGGTTTTATTTTTATTTTTAATTATTTGTATGCGACAGTACACAATGAGTGTAGTGCCCACAGATTCCAGAAGGTGTCAGATCCCTGGAGCTGGAGTGACAAGCAGTTGTGGGCTCCTGATCTAGCTTGCTGAAGTCTTCGCAAGGGCAGTGTGTACCCTTAATGGCCATCCCTCTGGCCCCTTACTCTCATAATGGTGGCTCTTACTTAGCTTCAGAAAATAGTTAGGAAGAGTTGGGCATGGCAGGCACGCCTATAACCCGGGCACTCAGAAGCTCAGGGCCAGCCTCCACTAGGTAGCGAATTGTATGAGACCCTGTCTCAAAAAAAAAAATCAAAGGAAGTAATTGAAGCATTAAAATGTGTGTTAAGGGAATCTAGTCACTTATCCAACCTATATTTAGGTCTCATTTATAAAAACAGTGACCCAGAATGTGAATCTAACGTTCGTAGCCTGAAGCTGAAGCGTCTGTGTACAGAGGGGCTGAGAGGGGCACGGCCCAGATCCAATTACTCATCTCTAGCTCAGGCTCCAAGATGAACACATCTCCAGCCTTTGTGTACTTTAAAAACATTCTTTCAACTCCACAGATGGTCAGCTTCCCAGTTTCCAAAGCTCTTCCGATCATGTGAAAGGAAATAGTTTGGCCCAACAGATTTGGCAACTCTCTGGCCCAGATAGTTTGTGCTTGTTCAGTGGCCATGGACCTAAACTTGAAGCCCTCCCAACCATGGTGACAAATGCACTTTGGTCTCCCATGAATAGAAAAAAATGTTTCACTACATGAGCAAAGCAACTCAGAGTGTGCATCTCACAGACAAAAAGCAGGTTCTTCACTATACATCAGTGCCCACGGCCATACCACCCTAGATGTCCAATCTTGTTGAACATACCACCAGTGCTGCCATCTCAAGCAACATCAGCACACCCTCCATAATTTCAACCAGCTTTACCCAAGCAAACTAAATCATGAGCTAGAGAATGAGGTGACAGTAGTCCTAAATTAAGACACTTCTATTTGACTGTTATTCATATACAGAATGGCATAATACCCCTTCCCAAAATAAAGAAATCCCATCAGAAGTAAATATTCACTGAATATCACCTTTTGTATATAATAAATCCTTGATAAGAACTTGCTGTAGAGCCAGGCATGGTGGTGTTTAATCCTAGCATTTGGGAGGTAGAGACAGGCAGTCTTCTATGAATCCTAGGCCAGCTCAAGCAAACAAACACACAAATATACAGACAAATTTCATGTAAGGCTGGGCATGTGATCCAGGCCTATGATCCTAGCACTTGGGATGCTAAGGAAGAGAATAACAATTACAAGTCCACCCTAGACTACATAATGAGACCTTGCCTCAAAAAACACACATAAAGCTGAGGCTATAACTCAGTGGTGGTGTGTTTGCCTGGCATGCTGCAGGTCCTTGGTTCAATCCTCAGCACCACAAAGGAAAAAAGAAAACTCTCTGTTGCTGGGTATGGTGGTATACATCCATATCCTAGCGCTTGAGATAGGCATAAGAAGAACAAGAGTTTAAGGTCACCCTTTAATGTAAGAAGTGGAGGTACAGTCTAACAATCTAACCTACATGAAACCATGTCTCTCCAGATAGATAGATAGATAGATAGATAGATAGATAGATAGATGATGATTGATAGATAGATAGGTAGGTAGGTAGATAGATAGATAGATAGATAGATGATTGATAGATAGATGATAGATAGATAGATAGATAGATGATAGATAGGTAGATAGATAGATAGATAGATAGATGATAGGTAGGTAGGTAGATAGATAGATAGGTAGGTAGGTAGGTAGGTAGATAGATAGATAGATAGGTAGGTAGGTAGGTAGATAGATAGATAGGTAGGTAGGTAGGTAGGTAGATAGATAGATGAGTGGTTGATATGCATGAGTGGATGGATGGATGGATGGATGGATGGATGGATGGATGGATGGATGG
>NW_021604635.1:721473-724042 GCF_004785775.1 Grammomys surdaster | reverse complement strand
TGGATGGATGGATGGATGGATGGATGGATGGATGGATGGATGGATGGATGGATGGATGGATGAAGTTCATGTGAAAAATTTTCAAAGAATATACTTAAAATCTGACTAAGCCTGCAGATACTATGACACTATAAGTATATCTAAATTTTATTATCACCCTGTGCACCCATTTTGTATGTCTCCTATTTAAAGAGACTGCTCTAGATGTGGTTATCAAGCTAGGTTCCTTGGCATTTTAAAATTATACATTAGTCTTCCTAGAGTGTTTCCTTAGTATATACGTGACAGTCTGGTAGAAATGAATAGAGGGATTTTGCTTCGTTAATAACCATGTTCATACTGAGTAATAACTTGATGTTCAGGGAATAACATTTCTGATTAACTCAAGAGCAGAGTTATTAACTTATGGTCCAATTAAGTGATGGCAGTAGATTTCAGGGGACCATAAATTAATTGTTTCTGGTTATCTGAATAATCTTTTTCAGAAATTGTCTATTCCATGAATAATTTAAAAATGTAAAAATGATGAATAATAAAGAGTCTAAATCCCAGTAAGAAACACATAATGAGCAGAGCTAAACCTTCGGTGGCTTCAGGTCTTGCAATTAGCCTTTTACACACACACAATTACATATACACATATACAATGGTACACAATTAAAATTAATGTATAATTTTAAAATGCTAAGAAAACTGGTATGATAGCCACATGTAATGTATATTGAAAGCTATGTCCGTCTGTATGCATGTTTCTAGGTTTTGTTTGTTTGTTATTGTTGTTTTCTATCACTGGACCATGAGCCTCTTGCAGACAAGCAATTTGTAGATCTTTGTGTCTAAATTGGTTTGCAGAGATCTGGTCCATGATGCATCAATGAGTTTGTTACACAAACAACCAAAAATTAATCAAGAGTCATAAATTTTTTAGTTATTTTTAAATGTGTGTAGCTACATGTATGTGTGTGCACTGCACATATACCTGGTGCCTCAGGTTCCCTGGAACTGGAGTTACAGCCATTTGTGAGCTGCCGTGTGGGTGCCAGGCATCGAGCCAGGGTCTTCTACAAGAGCAACACATGTCATTTTTCATCAGTTAGCTTCCTATTTTGAGGTTCATCCCTGGGATACCATGTGTCAGTAGTTCCATAATTGTATTGTACCCATTAGCTTAAAATTAAAATGAATGCATAACTCATAAGAAATTGAACTGATAAACAGTATTATATTCACTTAACCAAAAGTTATTCAAAATTGAATGATGCCTACATGATTGAAATACATGTAAGTGACTAGGACCTAGAGCTAACTGTCAGAGAAACACATATAATCACTCATAAAATTCAGAGAGAATCAATCACTGTGTCAAACTGCAACTAGGTAGTGTTTTTCAAAAGAAGAAAATGTTTGTGGGAATATTTGAGAATATTATTCAAAATATTTATATTGGAGATACTCAGTTTAATGAATAGAGAGTACAGAGAAATAATACCTTTGAAGAGAATAATATTTCAAGAAATAAGTGTATCCTGTGAAACTAAAGTGCAAGTCACAGAGGAAATATTTTGGGGAAGAATTAGACCAAAAAGCCTTTGCTTATTACCATAAAAGGGAAGGCTGGCTATTATATTTTAGAGTTCATAGGTTGTATGAGCAAAGGAGAAGCATTAAGGAATAATTATTTTCATTATTTCAACCAAGTTAGGAAGGACAGAGGAAGAGAGAAAAGACCCTACAAGTATGTGCTGCCTACTCGGTTATCCTTCACCTCAGAACACTCAGTCCCACCTGGTCCTTAACGCCCTTGGTGCTGTGTGAGGGAGCGCGCAGCTCCAGGATTTTGAGTGGCAGACGTGTGGGGAGGGAGGAGCTGGGGACTTCCATTTTCTCCCATGAAGGTCTTCACTTGGCTTAGGGTTCTATAATGGTTTGCTTTGGTTTGGTTTTGCCATTTGTAGTTTATCATAGACTGAAACACAGATCAGATTTCACTTTTTCCAAATAGTTCTTTCTAGTAAATGGTACATGTACTGGAAATGGAATGTACTTGACTTGGACTTTTTTATCAAATACAGAATTTTTCTGCATATGCTTTGGTTGTTTTCTGAAGTCTCTGTTTTGTTCCTTTGTCTGCCTGTCCAAATCACATATTTTTTAAGTGTGAGTGTGTGAGTGTGTGAGTGTGTGTGTGTGTGTAGATACATACATACCTGTGAGTACAGGTCCCCAAGGGGACGAGAATCCCTTGGAGCTGGAGTTCTGGGTGTTTATGAGCCGCCCACTGTGAGGGCTAGAGACTGAACTCAGCTCTTCTGCAAGAGCAGCGAGTACTCTCTTAACCTCTGGAGCCCTGGAGCCATCTCTTCAGCCTTACACTTTGTTTTTTTTTTTTTTTTTTTCTTAATTACTGCATCTTGGTAGCACCTGATATTACCAGGAGGGGCTAGATGAAGTTCAGCGTTTCTGTTTGCCCTACCCCACTCCACACTCACACACACCACACGGCCCTACCCACTCCACACTCTCACACACTACACGGCCCTGCCCACTCCACACTCACACACACTACACG
>NW_021604635.1:688067-721373 GCF_004785775.1 Grammomys surdaster | reverse complement strand
ACACTGCCCTACCCACTCCACACTCACACACACTACACTGCCCTACCCCACTCCACACTCACACACACTACACGGCCCTACCCCACTCCACATTAACACACACTACACGGCCCTGCCCACTCCACACTCACACACTCTACACTGCCCTACCCACTCCTCACTCACACACACTACACGGCCCTACCCACTCCACACTCACACACACTACACGGCCCTACCCACTCCACACTCACACACACTACACGGCTTTCTTCTTTCAAGACTGCCCTTGCTGGCCTCCTCCTCGCCTTTCTTCTTCTATTCGTGCCCATTGTGCTTTTAATAAGAACGGCCCCCATAGCCTCATATATTTTAATGCTTAACCACCAGGAACTAGAACTCTTTGAGAAGGATTAGGAGATGTATTCGTTAGGGTTTCCATTGCTGTGAAGAGACACCATGAACATTTCACTGGGCTTGCTTACAGTCTCAGAGGTTCAGTCCGTTATCATCACGGTGGGAAGCATGGCAGCATGCAGGCAGGCCTGGCACTGGAGAAGGAGCTGAGAGCTCTACTTCTTGATCCTCAGGCAGCCAAAGTAGACTGTCACACTGGGCATGAGCACAGGAGATCTCAAAGCGTGCCCCCCACTCTTCAACCTTCCTCCAACAAGGCCATACCTCTAATAGTGCCACTCCCTATTAGCCAAACACTCAAACGCACGAGTGTATGGGTTGGGGGACATGCCTATTCATCCCACCACAGAAGGTGTGGCCTAATCATAGGAGGAAGTGCTGCTGGGGGTGGGCGTGTCTGTATGCCTTCTGACTAGTTTCAGTTATGATTTATTATGGTGATTATTAGTATTGTCCCCTGCTACCATATTCAAGTATCTTCTTGTCTGTGGTAATTTTAGTTTTCCAGTATACCCTGTCTTCATGATGCCCTTACTGTTTTCATAACAGTTAAATGCAGTAGGATTCTCATGTTTCAGAACATGCCCTAACATTCAAGAACTGATGGTGCATGTAAGCGGAGGTCAAGTTAGAGAGCCAAGGTTTCTACAAGTCTGTCTCTTCTGATACGTGTATTCTATAGAGGTTCTCCAGCTGAAGGTAAAGCAGTCACATTGGCCACTGCTCTTTGTAGCTGAGCCAGGGCTCCGCTTCCTCAGCTCTGTCTTGTCGAAGAAGTAGGAGTGTTACTAGTCTGTCCTCACTTTGCTTCATTTGTTTGTTTGTTTGTTTGTTTGTTTATTATAGCCCTGGCTAGCCTGGAATTCTTAGACCTCCTGCCTCAGCCTCTCTGTTACTGGGATTGCAACTATATACCACTGGACCTGACCAGTTTTTAATGCTTTTATTCTTCAGAAACACAGAGAAATGAATCCTAAAGCCTTTTCATCTTGGCCTTCTTTACATTTCCAGGGGAATTCTATCACAGATGATATTGGGATGTCGACCTGGAAGGAACAGACTTTCCTGTCCCATTGCGCCTTGCTGGCCAAGAGCTGCCAGGCTGCCATGGAGCTAGCAAAGCATGATGCTGCCATCCAAGACATGGCGTTTCAGTACGGAAAGCACATGGCCATGAGCCACAAGGTACTTGCACACCCTGGCTTCTGCATGTACACAGACAACCGTTGGCACTTAATATGTTGCTTTTATATCTTGAAAAATGTTTATTGTGTGAGTGAAATACGTCAGTCAGTGACAGTGGTAGTTACAAAAGCAGTACAATTGGCAAGTACTATATAATTTTAATGTTTACATTTTCTTACCACCTGAAAGAATTCTTGAACTAACTCTTCGAATTATTAAATAACATGTAATATCACTCTCACAGAATGGTAGACTATTTTTTATTTTTGTTACAGTTCCCTTGTAAATCCTATGTTAAACAAATATTGAAAAGTTAATAAAATTTGAAGGTATACTGTATAAAGTTGAAAGCTTCAATTTTAATTCATGATTTAATATTTTTAATCAAAGCTGGAGCATAGATTTATTAAGAAAAAGTGAGAACACTCCCAAGAGTAGGAGAGGCTAGAAGGGACGGATACTTTAATAACTCATTCTTTTCAATGACATGTAAAATATAAACCATCAGCAAACCAGCTGCTTTGTGGTTGCCTCTATTTAACTTACATTTTTCAGTTACCTAAGGACATCTAGAGTGACATAATAGAAAAACTCTGTCTCAAAAAAAAAAAAATCGGGGGCTGGAGAGATGGCTCAGCGGTTAAGAGCACTGACTGCTCTTCCAGAGGTCCTGAGTTCAAATCCCAGCAACCACATGGTGGCTCACAACCATCCGTAATGAGATTGGATGCCCTCTTCTGGTGTGTCTGAAGACAGCTACAGTGTACTCATAAATAAATAAATAAATCTTTAAAAAAAAAAAAAAATCAGTTACATACTTTCAGATGTTACTTAATTCATTCTTGTCATAAGACAGGACTACATACATGTTTATATGTATATGTGTGCATGTATATATTTATATATACACATATGTATATATAACATGTGTCTTAGTTGGGGTTTGCATTCCTGTACAAAACACTGTGACCAGAAGCAAGTTGGGGAAGAAAGGGTTTATTTAGCATACACATTCACATTGCTGTTCATCACCAAAGGAAGTCAGGACAGGAACTCACACAGGGCAGGAACCTGGAGGCAGGAACTGATGCAGAGGCCATGGAAGGAGTGCTGCCTACTGGGTTGCTTCCTCTGCCTTGCTCAGCTTGCTTTCTTATAGAACCCAGGACTGCCAGCCCAGGGATGACATCAGCTACAATGGGCTGGGCCCTCCCCCACTTGATCACTAATTGAGAAAATGCCTTACAGCTGGATCTCATGGAGGCATTTCCTCAAGGGAGGCTCCTTTCTCTGTGATAACTCTACCTGTGTCAAGTTGAGACACAAACCCAGCCAGTACAACATGTGTTTATATGTGTGTGTGTCTATGTCTGTGTGTGTCTATATATGTATGTGCCTGTGTTTAGATGTGTATGTGTCCATGTCTGTGTGTATCTATATGTGTATGTGTGTCTCTGTGTATATATCTGTGTGTAATTTCCAGATGAGATATTTCATATTTTGTCAAAACTTGGATTTCCTTATAAACTAGTTGTGTTTATTATTTCTTTCTTTAAGTCTCTACATTTAATTTAAAGTAGAAGGGGCTGAGGATGTGAAGATTGTTGCTATGTCATCCAGAGTGTGCATGTGCTCATTAAATCCCATTAAAGTGCATGGAAACGCTATGTACCTGGTACTTCCTGATTGATACGTCGTACTCATAACTCCTCTGACTCTCCTTTAGATAAATTCTGACCTCCAGCCTTTTATTAAAGACAAGACCAGTGACTCTAAGACTTTTAACCTAAACTCAGCGCCTGTAGTCTTACATCAGGAGTTTCTTGGAAGAGATGTGTGGATGAAGCAGATCGGAGAGGTAAGTTGAGATCACGCCTATGTTTGATACCATTATAGTTGATCCTAGAACAAAATCCCTAGTTCATGCTGGTTTAAAGATATAGACCATCCATTAAAAAAAGCCTTTTCTTTACAGATGAGACTCTTTACAATCTACATGTTTCAGAGGTAAAATATTAGTTATAAGCTAGAGGCCACACTTATGTCTGAGTTTGTAGACTATCATAACACAGCACTAGTGCCTGTTGAGAATGCTAATTAACTTTGGGGATTTTTTTTCTAACGACTTTCATAAATGGGGCCTGGTAATAGCACCACCCTTTAACTGATGGCAGTTTCCCATCTGGACGGCAGCGCGAGCTACAGAATAACATGAACTCCGTCTGTCAGCTCATTGGGTTATTTTAAAACAAGCTTGAACCTGAAACACCCATTTTGAGACATTATCAAAGCCAGAAGGGTGGGGGAACTTGGAGAAGTGGGAAGAGTAAGGGGCGTAGATTGGGTAAATTTCCTACACTTGGGGAACCCTGGGCAGATTACAGGGAACTATTTGGTTTATCTTAGTACAGAAATTCTGGTATAAAAACTTCCTACCTTTTCCTCTAGAATCTTGTGGTATTTATTTAACTTCATGGTTGTAACTGGTTTTTTTTTTTTTAAAAAGTTTTCAAACTGAGCATATCTTTTTTTTTTTAAATAATTTATTTTTTCTCAAATCGTAATTCATTCACACAGGGGCTATAAACACAGAAAGGCAGGATGTGGGGAAGGGAATGACACTGGAGTGTGGGTGTTCAGGGGGAATACAGATATCTTCAGAACCGGGTATCGGCTGGGTGAAGGTTCAGGGGACAAGTCACTATGACGATGCCTATGACTCGCTTGTCCTTATCTAAGTTGGTATTGTCTGCCAAGGCTACCTATTTACAAGGTCTATGACTACTCAGGCTTGTATATTTCCACAAAAGCTGCCTGTTTACATTAGCTTATAGCCATCTGCTTCAATGTTTTTCCACTAAGACCCAAGACTTGGTGTTAGTATACATATATGACAGGCCTATTGCTGATTTTAGGCCTATGGCTGATTTTAGGCCTTCAGTGTATAAGCAGGGATGCCCCTGGCATCTCCTCCCTTCTCTAAGTATAGAAGGGCTGTGGCAATTCTAATCTTATGAAGGCGGGGATAGAGGCCTGACCTCCAGTACTTGAAGGGGACCTTGTAATGGCTCCAGTCCCCCTGTCTTTGTCCAGTGAGGCATGAGGGCCATACCCATCCCGATGTCTTTTTCCTGGAGAGGGGATACTTTTGACATCAACCCCTATGCATTCAGGATTGTCCCTCAGGGAACCCAGAGAAATATTTTTATCTTTTATTTATATTCCCTTGCAGTGCTTAGCCTCGCAGCCTAAGCAAGAATTCAGATTGCCTGTCAGAGGGAGTTCTGGGTGGCCCCTCTCTGCTTGGTCCCCCCTTTTAGGTTGGGTGGAGATAGGTTTTGGAAATACCCTGTATAAAGTAACAACCACATCTTGAGTCTCGTGATCCTCCATAGCTAACTTATGATAATGTATCTGAGTAGGTTTTGCTACCAAATTATTTATCTGTTGTATCACAGAGTTAGTCAGCCTATTTGAGGGCCAGGGACCAGCAGAAATAAGCAAAAAGAACCCAAATAATGGTCCCAAGATGGGAGGAAATAGGGTTGACAACCTAGGAGAGGCTGAAAACCAATTTTTTTTTTCAATCCTTTTGTTTTGTTTTTTTGGTTTTTTTTTTTTTTTTTTTTTTGGTTTTTTTCGAGACAGGGTTTCTCTGTGTAGTCCTGGCTGTCCTGGAACTCACTCTGTAGACCAGGCTGGCCTCGAACTCAGAAATCCGCCTGCCTCTGCCTCCCAAGTGCTGGAATTAAAGGCGTGCGCCACCACCGCCCGGCTTTTTTTTTTTTTTTTTTTTTTGAGACAGGGTTTCTCTGTGTAGCCCTGGCTGTCCTGGAACTCACTGTATAGACCAGGCTAGCCTCAAACTCTCGAACTCAGAGATCCGCCTGCCTCTGCCTCCCAAGTGCTGGGATTAAAGGCATGTGCCACCACCGCCCGGCCTGAAAACCAATTCTTGTACCAGCATTCATCTGTCTCTTTCTCTCTCTGATTTTTCTTAGGGCCTTCACTGACCTATTTCATGCTCTCTTTAACCCTCCTTGTCTTGTCTATGTAAAGGCAACCTTCTTCTTTAAGGGCTGTACACAGTTAAGAGCTATACACAGCCTTTTCTATTGTAACTGGTATTACTATACTGGGTCTGTAGACGTCGGAATGGTTCCAGGCATAGCTGAGGGTGGGAATTTAGGGGTGGCATCCTTTTGGCACAGCGCCTCAGTGACTTTCTGAAAGATAAAGTTCCCCCTCTCCTAACCCTCTTCCTGTACTGACTCCCAAAAATGCCAGCAGCCAGCTCAAAGTCCCTCATAGTCACCAAGAAGAAAACTGGAAGATTCATTCTTAGGAAGCTGCCAGGCCCCAAGGAAAAGAATGGCAGAGGTGGCAGTGTGGGGTCCCTCAGTAAACATCCCTTGGACACTCATCCACAATGACCGGTCTTAGCATGTCCACGACAGAATCTCTAGCTGCCTCGCCCTGGAAAAGGGTGTAGGACAGAGGACAGCAGGCCGCTGAAAAAAGTCTATGTCGTCAAGGAGAGAGTCTGAAGCAAACTGACAAAGGGAAGTGAGAGGAAGCGGCCGTGCAAGGAAGCAGACGATTTTAGACACACTGTGTGCAATAGTGAACCTAAGAAACTGGCCCAGGTGGTGTATGAGGAAGGACAACCCCAGAACAAGAAACCAGATTATAAAACATAAAGAGTATTAAGAAAAGAAATGTGTGAGGCTGCAGAGGTGGCTCAGTGGTTAAGAGCACTGACTGCTCTTCCAGGGGTCCTGAGTTCAATTCCCAGCAACCACATGGTGGCTAACAATGATCTGTAACTTTTGTTCCAGGAGATCTGATGCCCTCTGCTGGCCTCTGGGGTCACCAGGCACACAGGCAATGCACAGACACACATGCAATCCAAGTGCTTGGATATAAAATAAAAATAGATTAAAAATAAAACAAACCAAGCTTGGAACAGGCAACTAAGAAGCTGGACATGGGACTGCAGAGGTGGCTCAGTGGTTAAGAGCACTGACTGCTCTTCCAGGGGGCCTGAGTTCAATTCCCAGCAACCACATGGTGGTTCACAACCATCAGTAATGGGATCCGATGCCCTCTTCTGGTGTCCTTGAAGACAACTGCAGTGTACTCACATACATAAAGTAAATAAAATCTTAAAAAATAAAAACTGCAGCTTGGCATGGAACACACCATTTGTTCCCTATGCTCATGAGATGAAGAAGGAACATCTTGAGTTCAAGATCTGCAGGATCTCAGGAAAATTACCTTTCCTGTCTTCGTTTCCTGAGAGTCCGTAATATATATCCCATCAAGACAGGAGATGAGGCTGAGGGCATGGCTTCATAATCTGCACATAGCCCTGGGTTCAGCCCTAGCAGCATTAAAAAAAAAAAATACAGAGCGTAGGTAATTAGACACAGGCACGAGCAATATTACAACTACAGTAGCAGCACCAATTAGGAGTCTGAGGCACAGAGAGATTAAGTAATTTTCAAACTATTGCACAGTATATCCATGATTCAAACCCAAGCAAGTCAGCTACAGGATCAGTCGGATACTTCCCATACTTCACTCAGTGTCATGCTAGCAAGTCTTGGGCCAATGGCTATGTCTGCTGGCTCCACCTATAAGGCCCCTGGAGTTGGGAGACCCCCACTCAAACCACAGGAGAGTTCGACCATCCAGAATCACGCGAGAGACCGAACTTGCTGCAAATCGCAAAAGGCTTTATTTCCAGATTTCGGGGTATCAGTCGACTGAGGCCGATGCTCACAAGGGGAGCGTCGACCCCAAGGCTTGGGAGCAAGGGGTATTTAAAGGAGAAAACCGCAAACCAGGGGGGTGAAGGGGGAAATCAAAAAGAGGAACAATAGTTAGTCATAAACCAAGGTGGGGAGTGGGAAGCATCTTACACACGTCATAAACCGGGGTGGGGAGTGGGAAACATCCTGTATACATTCTTCTCAGGAACGTGACCTTAACCTAGCCCATTGTGGTCAGTCACTTCCTGGGGTGACTTGACCAACCTGTATTTGTAGTTCTGCTATTCTTTGTCTGAATGACCTGGCTGACTTGCCCCCTGGCTAATTCTTCAGGTGGCCAGCTAGTTCCTGGAACCTAGGCCTGTAAACCTGCCAACCTTAATTCAGATGATGGGTCTCAAGCTTCTCTATGAATTTTTTATATCCTTACACACCGGGACAAGAGGACAGAGCTCTAGGAGAAATCCTTTTCTTTTTAAAGTGTGTTTGTGTGTCTATGTGTGTGTGTGTGTGTGTCTGTGTGTGTGTGTCTGTGTGTATGTCTGTGTGTGTCTCTCTGTGTGTGTGTGTGTCTCTGTGTGTGTTTGTCGTCTGTGTGTGTCTATGTGTATCTGTGTGTTTGTGTGTCTGTGTGTGTAATATACATGTGTATTTATATGTGTGAGAATGTTGGTGTATGTCAGTGACGTTGCACACGTGGCACAGCCCACATATGTAAGTCAGAGGACAACCTCAGTGTCAGTCCTTTCACTTTGTTGGAAATAGGGAGGGTGTTTTGTTGCTCACCCAGGACTTTCTAGGGAGTGTCCTGTCTTGGCCTCCCATCTCCCTGTAGGAGCACTGGGATAAGAGATTACATCACTTCCTCTGGCTTTTACATGGGTCCTGGGGATCCAAGCTGGAGTCCTCAGACTTGCTGAGCCATCTGCCCTGTCCCTGGAGAAGTATCTCTAAGAGTAAAAAGTGGAACTGATAAGTTACATGGCTGACCATGTTGAACATTATAGATGGCCATGCATGGGCGTGCACCTGTAATCCCAGTGCTTGCAGGGAGAGCAGGAGTCCAAGGTCATTCTCAGCTATGTTACCCAGTCCGAGGCCAGCCTGGCCACATGAGACACTATCTGAAAAAATAAAATAAAATTTGGGGGTTCGAAAGATGGCCCAGTTCTTGCTGCTATGCAGAGAACCCACACAGCAGCTTACAACCATCCAGCTCCAAAGATCCACACAGCAAGAAGTCAAATGCCTCCCTCATCTTTCTATGTAAGAGTGTTCAAGAAATTGAATGCAACATTTGCCAGGCCTGCAATCCCAGTTTCTCAGAAGGCTGAAGCAGGCAGATCCCAAGTTGGAGGCCTGCCTAAGCTTCAGAGTGAATTCAAGGCCAACCTGAGCAACGTAGTGAGGCCCTGTCTCAAATTAGAAAGTAAAAATAAGAAAAGGCTGGGGTCAGTCTTTTTTTAAAGTTCTGTCTAGCATGCACGAGACCCTAGGGTCAATCCCCAACTGAATACACGGAGTAAAGTGAAGCAATTATTAGCCTACTGTAAGGTAAAATGCAAAGTACATAAGAAAGGAAATGTAACCACAGTGTTCCAGACGGCCTAGAGACTAATATTTGTATAGCATAAAATGTAAATCCTGAATATTTTATAAGAAATAGATTTTGTTTATGAAATGATACAAATACTGTTTTATTCAAAAATTATTAAGCAAAATTGTAAAAGTAGTTTTACGGAAGCAGCATGAGAGGAAACTGAGGAGCTCCAGAGCCATCAGGAGACGTCCCACAGAGCACATGGGTGGGAGTCAGCAGTCACCTCACACCACAGTCTGCTCCAGTCCTGCTTGCCCTCCCTCCCTCAGCTGCCTGATGTTTGCCTTTCTCTCCTAATTTGTTGAGACTTGGCTTTGCATTCGGGAGTTTTCTCCAGCCTTTTTCCAGTTTTAGCCGGGGGCTAAGCATCTTGCTCAGACGGATGTCTACGAGGGCTGTTAGGTGGTTGCCTTCTTAGCCTGCCCTGGATGTTAATGCCATGTTCCCTTCTCTGTGTCCAGGCCACCTCCATATCCTGGCCTTTGCAGTGTCCTTGAGCCACCTTGGTCTCACTGTCCCCACTGTCCCCACTGGGAGCCAGGAGCAGTGAATACTGCAGCAGTTCCCTGGGGAGCAAGGAAAGCACTTCCTGTACACAGAGGGGTTTCTGAGGGGATGTTATAGGGTTTGCAGCAGACTGTGGTCACACAGGGATTGAACTTAATTGTCATCATCTGGCACCAATCAGAGTATGGACTAACCAAAAAAGTAGGAGTGAATAGGAGGAAGGTGGGGGAACGTGTTTGAACGCGTAAGAGGTTTAAGAGTCTCTCTCAAAAAAAAAAAATTAAAAAAAATAAAACATATGCCTAAACCAAAAAAAAAAAAAAAAAGAGTCTCTCTCATGCATCACTGGATAATGTCTAAAAGTTTAAAATCAGGAACAAGAACTGTTTGAAACTAGAACAGACTAAAGAGAACGACTTGGAGTGTGTGGGATGCTGGCCTTTTTTTTGAGAAGTTTTATACTACATGACATTTAAATACTATTCTACTTTATTTCCGTTTTAAAACCATAATCTAATTTCTCTTCTAGGAATCAGTCATAAGAAAACGTTCAGAAATGTGGGCAAAACACACCGAAATATATACTAAAATTAAAATTGACATATTTAAAACTTTGTGAGCTGTGTGTGGTGGCGCATGCCTGGAATCCCAGGGTAGACGCAGGAGGATCAGGAGGCTCATCCAGCTTCCTGAGATCCTGTCTCAAAACAAAGAAACACAAAGAAACAAGCGTGAAAAGTGATGGTTGAGTATGAGACAGTGAGATATCGCACAGCTACTGAGCGTTGTGTTACTGTGTGTGTGTGTAGGAGGACAGCTGAGCTGAATACACACAGAGAGAGAGAGAGAGAGAGAGAGAGAGAGAGAGAGAGAGAGAGAGAGCTCCTACTAACTCTAATTGGGTTGCATTAACATTCGTTGCAGATTTACATGTGATTGAAAAGATCCAGTGACTGAGTTAAATGGAAGTTAGCAGCTCTCCCAGGAGTTGGATATTTAGGAGGATATAGCAGAGATTTTAGGGAAAGCCGTGTCAATGCTAAGGTTTTCTTAGCAGACATACAAAGTTGTAAATCTACACAAGAGTGGTCCAGGATTTCCTAAATAGTTGGTGAAATGTCCTAAAACCAAAGTCATTATCCCCAGATGGACTTTTAGATTCAAAGGGAAACCATTCAGAAAATCGTGTCTCCTGGCTCAGATGGGCCTTGTGTGGAGGCCAGCACGCACTAAGATGGCGCTGTGAGCAGACAGTTTCCACCCATGTTCCCTGTGCACACTTCAACTCCCCATCCCTTGGGAAAAACTGGTGTTTGCTGTCTGTCCCACTAGCTTTGCTGTCCGAGTTGTGAAGAAGGGGTTCCTGGTAAAGAGAAGAGAAACTCAAAATGAATTTCCCATGTGAGGACCTCATTCTTCAGATTAAAAACTCTTTACTTAGGTTACCTTAGTCATGTAGATTATGATAACATGCGTATGTAAACCTCAGTAAGATAATGGTCTGTGAATGCCTCAGAGTCAGAGAGAGTAGGCGGGATTTGTATAGCTTAAGAGGGCATTCCATTGTAAATCACAGAGATTCCTCTTTCATCCAGTTTGCTCCTGACACCACCCTTCTGTTATTTTCTGTTTACCCTTCTACTGCCCTGTCTTCCTCCAGTTTTGAATTTGATTGTAAGATCCTTAAGAATTATAGCAAATTCATTTGTTAATTACTACTAATCCTGGCCCAGGTGCTTGGAATGGGCACCCGTTTGTCTGAGAGAGGGTGGGAGGGGAAGAGAGAGAGAGAGAGAGAGAGAGAGAGAGAGAGAGAGTCCATATGCATATATTTACATTTGCTTGTCTCTAGGGAAGGCTGTTTGGTCAAATTGGTATAAGCAAAGTGCCGGTGGAGGGCGGGAGTTGTAAGGCCTGGGCTTGGCCTGGCTCCGGCCTGGGCTCTGCAGCGCTGTATAGCCACAATCACATTCTCTCCTTTTGATTATCTTCTGTAGCTATGGCATTGAACTGGATCATTTCTGAAGTATGCTTTAGTTTCTCAACTGAATCTGAAACATACATTTCTTAAGTAGGAGATGCAATACAAGGAAAAGCTCTATCTCCATTTACGCCTTGCACAGGAGCTGGCGAGGTGAGTAAGCAGTAAAGGTGTCTGCGGATAGGCCCGAGAGCTATCCGGAGAGCTCAGGGTGAGGAAGGGAGCACTCCAGATGTTGTCTTACACTTCCACACTTGCATGTTCTTGCTTACAAAATACTAAATAATCAAAAACTTAAAAATAATACATTTAAATGCTAGGCATGGTGGCATATGCCTTTAATACCAACACTGGGCAGGCAGAGGTAAGTGGATCTCTGAGCTCAAGGCCAGCCTGGTCTACATAACTAGTTCCTGGACAACCAGGACTACAGAGTAAGGCTTGTCTCAAAAAAATAAACACGAGAAAGAGAAATGGAGAAATGGCTCGGCAATTAAAGTCACTCACTGACTGCTCTTGCAGAAGACCCAGGTTCAATTCCCAGCACCCGTATGGTGATTCACTATCACCTGTAACCCTAGTTCCAAGAGATCCGATGCCCTTTCTGACTTCCCGGGGAACCAGACACAAATGCTGGCAAACACTCATATACATAAAATAAAAATAAATACATTTTTTAAAAGAGAGAGAAAAAAAAGAGCTGGCAATATGACTGGTCAGTTAACCAGCACTTGTTGCTTTTGCCAAGGACCCAGCCCTGGTTGCCTTCCCTCCATGGTGATCCAGTGTGGTGGAGATCTGGCGCCCCCTTCAGCCTCTGCAGGCATTAATCACAAAGGGATGCACGTGCATCGACGGGAAGGCGCTCACACAAGAAACACTAGAAGAAATAAGTTCTTGTTCGCAATGCTGGGAGAGCCGTGGGATGTCTCATTGCCACATGTAAAGTTGCTTTGTGCTCTGCACAAACACTTGTGTTGAATGGACTCTGCTTTTCCGCATAGAGAGTGAGGATTGTGGACTGGTCATGGAAGCAAGATTACTTCCTTGTAGTACCTGTTCAGCAGCAGCGCGAGGCTAGACGGAAGAGTACCTTGGGAGTTTGGTATCAGGCTCTGTCTCCTCAGAAGCCTCCTTTAGCTATCCTGATGGATACTGTGTTGCCAGCCCCTGGGCTGTAAGCATATACACCCCCACTCAGGAGACAGTTAGGGACAGAGACCTGGGCCAGGTGTCAACCGAGTGTGTGTTGAGCGCTGTCTCCACACTGAACTCACTGTCCTTAATTTTAAATGTAAACTACTGAAAGATAATGACCGGGTGAGGCTCCATAGTCAGTGAATGGGTGACTCACCGGGGAGGCAAAGTCATTACACAGTTTTCATTTTGACTCTAATAAAAGCCAGTGAATCCTTCAGAGAACTGCAGCGCTCTGCCTCTCTCAGGGCGTCCAGAGGCTATTGCAGGTCAGCAAGCTTTATTTTTAATGATCCTGCTAGTTTGCTGCTGCCATTATAAGTCACCTGAAGAAATAAGAATTATTATATTCTTGGCCATTCCTGAAAGTACTGGCATGTCACTTAGGCTTGCCACGTTCTGACACTGTCATAACCAGCCATAAAATACCCAGAGTGTATTACACACTACCGCTGCTAGCTGTTCCCCATGTGTCCCTAGATAGCACGCAGTTACTTTTTATTCACAAAGGAAAACAGCGACTGCTAGATAAGTCAGCTGTGCATAAAAAGGATATGTGCAGTTTCTTAAATGAAAGAGAGCCCTCATTAGCTGCTTGTATAAAATTCTAGTTATTTAAGACCATTTGAATCGTTTCTTGTTGGGGTGGGGGAGGAATGTATGTAAGATTGACCAAGATAGGGTCTGATATAGCCCAGGCTGGCTCTGGAAATGAGCTTGAGTTCTTGATCCCAAGTGTTGAGTGTACATGTATATGCCATCACGCCTGCACTAGTCTGGGGCATTTCTAAAGAAATAATGTTAACACTATTCTCTACGTAGAAGGTATATGTTGAAAGAACTATTTGAATGACCTCAGATTATGCCATAAATCTAGATATCTTCTGAATTAAAATATCCCTTAAGTAATCACACCCTGGGCTAGAGATGCAGCTCAGTTGTTAGGGTACTTACCTAGCGATGGACGAGGCCTGGGTTCAGTCCCCAGCACCACAGAAAGCTAGGCATGGTCGGATGCATCTGTAGTCCGAGCACCTGGTGGGTATAGATAAGAAGGTTACAAGTCAAAAATTATCCTTAGCTACACAGGGTGCTTGAGGCCAACTTGAGTTAAGACCTTGTCTCAAATCCGCATAAATAAATTATAATAAAAAGGGACTGGAGAGATGGCTCAGCGGTTAAGAGCACTGGCTGGTCTTTCAGAGATCCTGAGTTCAATTCCCAGCAACCACATGATGGCTCACATCCATCTGTAATGGGATCCAATGCCTTCTTCTGATGTGTCTGAAGAGAGTAATGGTGTACTCACATACATAAAACAAACAAATAATAATAAAAAGAGACATGTATGTTTCCTCTCTCCCTCCTTCCCTCTCTCCCTCCTTCCCTCTCTCCCTCCTTCCCACTCTCCCTCCCTTTAAAAATATATATATATATAATAAAAAAAAAATCCCAGCACTCAAGAGATAGAGGGAGGGGGATTCTTAGTTAGAGGCCAGCTTAGACTATGTATGGAGAACCTGTCTTGGGCTGGAGATACAGCTCAGAGGTTAAGAGTACATTTTAATCTTCTAGAGGACCTGGGTTAAAGTCCCAGCACCCCCATGTCAGTTGATAACATTTATACCTCTAGTCCTAGGGGATCCATCGCTGCCTTCTGACTCCTGTGGGCACCAGACACATACACGGCACACAGACATATGCAGCCAAAACATACATTCATAGACACAAGAAATAATGATTTTTTTTAAAAGGACCCTGTCTCCAAACAAAAGGCCACAACCAGTGTGTAGAGGGGGTGGGAGAGGGGGCCAGGGTTCCCGTGTTGTGTTGTCAGAGAACAAAGTGACTGACTACAAAGGGTGCAGCCTTAACATGATTCCCTGAGGCAGTAATGTACAGACGTAAACGTCAGTGTAATCAATACCAGAGGGGGGGATGGGCGGAGGAAAGAAACTGGGACCTGGCTTTGGAACCGGAGGTGTGCATTACAGATCCTCTAGAAGGGCTTGCTTATGGAGATGGCAATGGACGCTTCCCAGGAAAGAAAGCCATGAAAAGCGACACAGCTGGGCATGCATGTAGAGAAAAGCAAGCACCCAGGTGTGGTGGTACACACCAATAACAACAGTGCTCAGGAGGCTGAGGCAGGAGACAGCCGCAGGCTAAAGCCACACGGTAAGACCGCGCTGGTGTGTGTGTGTGTGTGTGTGTGTGTGTGTGTGTGTGTAGCTGTCCTCAGACACACCAGAAGAAGGCATCAGATCCCATTACGAACTTAAAGTTTGAAGAAACTTAGCTGTGCTGTTAATTTTGGAAAAGTTAAATGGTAGCACATGCCTGTCATCTCAGCTCTTGGAAACTGGAGGGTCAGAAGAAGTTCAAGACCTTCCTTGGCTACATACTAAGTTTAAGGACCATCCTAGGCTATATGACTGTCTCAAAGAAGGGGGAGACAGGCAAAAGAACCCTAGTTCACCATGTTGACTTGATAGATTGTACGGACATTGACTGCCATATTGTCCTAAAACCATACAGCTTTTTTCTTTTTCTTTCGAGTTTTTGTTTTGTTTTTACCATTTCCCGACTTGGACAGTATTTTTTTTTTAAACGTGTAAAATCTAAATAATGAAAAACAGTACTTGGTTAGGGTTTCAGAGGTTAGACCCTTGCCATGGAGCCTGACAACCTAAATTTGAACCCCAGGATTCACATGCTAGAAGGAGAAACATAGCCCACCTCTGCAAGCTTTTGTCTCACCTCCATACACTTGGTGTGGTATGTGCACACATTCCTATACACAAGAATGAGTGAATGAATGAGTGAGTGAATGAATGAATGTTTTAAAATAACAGAACAAATAAACAATATCCAGCAAGGGCTGGACGTTCAGAGTCAAAGTCAGGTTAATGGTCCAGGGGCTGTGAGGCAGGGGAAATGGGAGGGACCATTTAAAGGGTACATCTTCCCTTTGCAGTAATAAAAAAAATGTTTGGAACTTGATGGTGATAATTGTGCAACAGTGTGAGCGTGGCAGATGCCAGTGACCTGTATCACTTAAGGCGGTTAAGTAGTGAATTTTTTGGGGGGGAGGGGGTGTTGGTTTTTCGAGACAGGGTTTCTCTGTGTAGCCCTGGCTGTCCTGGAACTCACTCTGTAGACCAGGCTAGCCTCGAACTCTCGAACTCAGAAATCCGCCTGCCTCTGCCTCCCAAGTGCTGGGATTAAAGGCGTGCGCCACCACCGCCCAGCTAAAATAGTGAATTTTATGTTGTATGAATGTCACTAAATTAAAGAATAACCAGAAACAGAATAGTTGCCTGTGAACTTGATATAGTACTTGTAAAGCAGACATTGAAATGTTTGTAAGCCAGATAGCATCAAGGCCTTGTGGTTACACTGATGGAATTTGAGGAACAGGGACATAATGGAGACCAGTTAAGACTGTGAGGAACCCACTGGATGCTTGAAAGCTAAGGAAGTTCAGAGAAAACTGTGTCCGAGCTAAAACTGTCAGACAGAAAGAGAGAGGACAAGCTTGCAGGTGTGGGTGAGAGGCAGTCAGAGGCGAGCAGACGCCAAAGCTGGGAACAGGGGGCTGGCTGGAAGTGGAAACACAGCAACACAGCAAGCTTGAGGCGCACCCTGCAGGTCGATGGCCATTGTTGTGGGGCCTTTTACTGGGCTAATGCCCCTAGGATTATCCTGGTTTCTTTCTTGTTCATGGCAATTCTGAGGCTGCAGTAGACTTTTGTTTGTTTTATCCTGGTCAAACTGGGCAACTTTAAGTTTGTGTCTCCCCAGATTCTCCAGAAGCATAGGAAATCAGGCAGATGGCTAGGAATAGTTAAGACCTCTGAGCAGAGAAAGATTTATTAAGTAGAAAACACCAGCGCCTTTGTTCTCTTTTGGTCACTGTAGCTTTCCATGTCTGTTTTTTTGGGTTTTTTTGGTTTTTTGGTTTTGGGGTTTTTTTGTTTTGTTTTTGTTTGTTTTTTTTTTTTCAAGACAGGGTTTCTCTGTGTAGCCTTAGCTGTCCTGGAACTCACTCTGTAGACCAGGCTGGCCTCGAACTCAGAAATCCGCCTACCTCTGCCTCCCAAGTGCTGGGATTAAAGGCGTGCACCACCACCGCCCGGCTTTTTCATGTCTGTGTATTGCTTCCTCACTTCCCAGTGGACCAAAGGAGGAGAATATGAAAAACTATTTCCAACAACATTGACATTTCCCTCTCGTTCTCAGATGAAGAGACAGTATGACATAATAGTCCGGTACTTCACCTCTGAGTGGGATTGACTTCCTTGCCAGATGCCTCCTGTGCTATATTATTAATAGGCAAGAACAGTTCAGGCAGCGTGGAGAAGGCTTTCCCCACTTTCTGCTATTCTCCATATTCTCCATATTCAAGCCTTGTAACTGGAAAGCCTGGCAGCCAGAACTCTGAACTGCTCTAACCTCGGGGCAAGTGGATCTGGTCCATTTCTGTCTCACACCATACTCAGACCTCTCTGGTGAAGGGTGGAGATATGTTTCCCCTTGTTCTGTGCCCTCCTGAGCCTCCTTTCTAAATATTCGCTGTATTCTCCCTCAGTGCCTCTCAGTGCCTCTCAGCACAAAGAATTGTTTTTCAGGAAGACCTGTTTTCTCCATAGTAGTGTACATTTGTAATCCTAGGTCAGGAGGCTAAGACAGAAGGATTGCCACAGTTTGAGGCCAACCTAGACCATAAACTGAGTCCCTGGTCAGACTAAGCTATAGAGTGAAGCCTTGTCTCAAAAAACAAAACAAAATGGGCCTTGGTTTCTATAAAGAATCCAGGGATAATTGATATTTCTGCCAGTACAAAAGCAAAACACTTTTAAAGCATGGATATTTTTATAGCCAAGCAAAGCTATAATGATTATTCTTGAGTGTCAACTTTAGGGAACTTAGACTCATCGTGGAAACAAACCCTGAGCATATCTATGAGGGAGTTGCTAGATTAGGTTACCTGGGGTAGAAAGACCCACCCTACAGTGGGGTTCACCAGTCCATGGCTGAAGTCCTGGTCTAGGTGATAAGGAGAAACCAGCAGAATCTAGCATTCATATCTCTCTCTCTCTCCCCAACTGCATCATGCTTGCTACTGTCCCTTCCCTGCCCTGATGGGTGGCACCCTCAGAGTGTGAACCCCTCAGACCTTGAGCCTCGGACTGTGAACCCTTCAGACTGTGAGCCCTTTGAACTGTGAACCAAAAAAAAGCCTTTCCTTCCTTCCTTCCTCCCTCCCTCCCTCCCTCCCTCCCTCCCTCCCTTCCTTCCTTCCTTCCTTCCTTCCATTGTTTTTTGTCACGTTTTGTGACAATGTGGAGAGATATAACTATTAGAGTAATCAGTGATCACTTAAATAGTTGACAGTTCTCTGGAGACTGAGACAGGCCTATCACAAGTTTGAGGTCAGCCTGGGCTATGCAGTGAAACACTGTTTTAAACCAAACAAACAAATAAGCAAGCAAATAAATAAATAAATGTCTGTATGGTCATAGAGAAGTAACCAGTTGCAGGGGCTCAGAGCCTACAGATGACGTATTAAACTCATAGGAAACAATAGACATGCCTAGCTTCACTACTAAAGAGACTGATGACTTTGCTGGGTAGGGGGGAAAAAGTCACCTGTGTAATTGTCTTGCCTTCTGACCACTGTCTGAAAAAATAACACGTAAAACTGTAATAACATGCAAGGTTGAGAGATGGCTCAGCAGTTAAGACTACAGGCTGCTCTTACATAGAACCTTCCCAGGTTCAGTTCCCAGCACCCACATGGCAGCTCACAACCATCCCTAATGCCTGTTCTAGGAGACCTGCCTCCCTGTCTGACCTTGGAGGGTACTGTACATTTGTGTACATAGATACAGGCAGGAAAAACACCCTTACACATAAAATAAAAGTAAAACTTAATATATTTATATAATTTTATATTTTAATATAGTTAATTTAATAATATCAATAATGAGTGACAGGTTGTTGGATATGACAATGGGTTTGTGGCTATGCAGAGAAATGCTGCACTCTTAGAAGGAAAATACTGACTTACTAAGGCGCACCTCAGGGGCTGGAGATGTCTGGGAGTACTTTATACTTTTGCAGGAGGCTAGGTCAATTACCAGCACCTATGTCAGCACCTTTCAATGGCCTGTAACTTCAGTTCCAGAGGGACCTGACACCCCATTCTGGCCTCTATGAGTACTGAACAGATTTGGTATACATACAGACAAGCAAGCACACATACTGGCATACAATATATACACATAAAAATAAGTAAAAATAAAAAGTTTTTTAAAAGATGAACAACGTGGTGTGTATAAGTTTTGCGGGGTGAGACTGTGTTTCGTCCTGTGACTCAGCTTGCCTTGAATTTACACCATGCTTTCATCACCTCACACCACACAATAGCTATAATTTATATCCCAAATAGCAAAGGGTCATCTAGAGAAAGGAAGACCATGTAAAGCGAGTGTGTTAGCAACCCCGAGACGATGGGTAGATGGCGACTGGTTGGGCTGAGAGTGGTGGAGGTGGAGCTGAGGGACAGCCTGCCTCAGAGGAGGGGCTAGGTCGGGGCGTTGTCTCAGAAGGAGAAGAAAGTTGCAGGAGAGGAGGTCATTTTCGCTGAAGTGTTAAAAAGATGGATTCCCTTTGGGCTGGGAGGTGGCCCAATTAGTTTTCTTACCCTGGGTTCAATCCCCAGCACTGAAAGCCTGGAATACCAGAGCTGAAAAGCTTCAAGAGGATTGCTGTGAGTTCAAGCCCAGCCTAAAATACAAAGTTAGATAACATTTGGGAAAAATAACATCATAAGTAAAGATGACCAGTCTCTTGCACACACACACACACACACTGTGAAATATGAGGTTTATACACTTAGAAAAAATAGTGTCCCAGTATACAGCTTTCAAGTCCAGACTTGGAAGTAGTAGTTGGAAATTGGAAACAGTTTGTTTATGTCGTCAAATCCTTCTTTGTCACCTGACCAGCAGAAAGCCTAAGTCCATTACTTACCAACAGGAATCTGTCTTCGATGGTCCTCACAGACCTGAGTATAGCCTTGAGGATGAACCACTTCCTCCACCCTCCGGTGCAGACCTGGCCAGCGGTGCTTCTGTAGGAAATCCAGTGTTCACCCAGCTGTCTGCGGAGTGCTCCTGGACCATGAGCACTGGAGCCCGTTCTTGTCTATTCTCATAGTTTTAAAACATAAAACAAGGTTCAAACACTACGTTCTCTGTGAACTGCTGAAGACTGGGAAACCTTACATTCTTTGCTCATGACCTGGATTGAAAAGCACATGGGCAGGAGACAGAAATGAGTGAGCCCCTTTGAAGACCCTCCTAATGAAGGCCCCAGGGAATTGCCAGGCGAGGTAGGATTTGCTGGGCCCTGGAGAGGAGTGCTGTGTCAAAGGGAGGACCAGGACTGGCTGCCGGAGTGCAGCCTTACTTCGTGTTAGCCTATTTTGGGCCCCAATGAGAAAGTTATTTTAATAACGTCCTGCTCTGCTGGAAGTACACATGGTATAAGTGGCGGGTGTCAGAAAGGGGAACGTTACAGCACTGTGTTCTCCTCAGGTCCTAAGGAGGCCATATCGTTGTCCTCTTCAGTCAACACTGATGTACAAAGCAGCATAAATTGGAAAGGATGTTAGACAGAAACCAGGCCAGTGATCTCAAACAAATCAGAATTGCACAGACAGGGAATTGGGAATTTCTGCTTTTCACAAGCTACCTGGGTGATTCTTAACCACCAGCCCAGAATCTGAGAGCCAAGAATTTAGAAACTCCTGATCTGTCAAGTATTCTGTCTTTTATTAATTTTTACATTTACTTACTTTGTGTGTGTGTGTGTGTGTGTGTACACCATACATGTGTCATCACAGCACACACGAAAATGTCAAAGGACAACTTGTAGGAGTCAGTTCTCTTTGCCCTTCGAGCCATCCATCTCAGCGGTCCATGTTGGAAGCTCCTGACCAGTGGTGCTGGATCACCCCCTCTCCCATCCTCCCCTGCTCCACTTCAGCAGAGCCCTTGAGGTTGGCTTGTGAAGTTGGTAGTTTAGATTCCCTGATATCTACCTGTGAGTAGAAAATGAAAACATGACATTGGACAAATGGGTAAAAGTGATTTGGAGCTTATAAGGTGGCTCAGTGGATAAAAGCACTTGGTCTATAAGCATAGTGGTCTGAGGACTGTGTCCAAATATGTTATTAAAAAGCCTGGCATGGCTGCACGTGCCTGTAACTGTAGCACAAAGGGGGACAGGTGGTCCCAAGAGCTCACTGTCCAGCTAGCCTGGCCCAAAACAGCTTCTAGCTGAATGAGAAACCCATTATCAAGCTAAGAAATAAAGTGGAGCGCAATAGAGGAAGACATCCTCCATTTGCTCTGACTTCCACATGTGTACAGAATGGCCATGTACGCCCACATGTTTACACGCATATCACACACACGCGCACACACACACGTAAAGCATCAGTAAGGACTCTTTGTTAGCCATATATTAGTTAATTCAGCTTCCCTAAAGGCAGGAAGCTACTTTACTCTCCTGAATAGACAGTACACAAGCAACACATTAAAATAGAAAACAGTCATTCATCCCTCCATCCATCCATTCATTCAGACACTAGTCTACTGAGCAGTAAGGAGCATTTCCTGGCCCTCAGGAGCCTGTGTAAGCCTGTGTAATAATACTGTGGGTCCCACACGTATGAGCCGGTGAGTGTAGAAACCTCATCTGTCCTGTTGATGGCTGGGCCCAAACTCAGCCTCGGTTGCAGCACTTGCTCCTTGAATGTTTGCTGACTGAATGGACAGCCATTCACGTAAGAGCAAGGAGCTAGAATGTGGTCTTTGTTTCTAACTCTCACTAGAATTTATAGCAATATAAATTTAGAGCTTTTTATAAAAAATTATGTTAGGGTCTACTCCGTGTGTGTGTGTGTGTGTGTGTGTGTGTGTGTGTATGTGTGTGTGTGTAATACATTGTATACCTAATAACTGGAAATATAATATGTATTATTTATTTCTAAATGTTTAAATATTTACTATATTTGTTTTCTGAAATGAATGATCCTTTTACATACAAGCTAAGCAATCTAGGGTGAAATAGTGTCACAGAGCTAAAATGTTTGCTGAGACCAAATAAAAATGATATTCAGGGGGCTGGAGAGATGGCTCAGTGGTTAAGAGCACTGACTGCTCTTCCAGAGGTCCTGAGTTCAAATCCCAGCAACCACATGGTGGCTCACAACCATCTGTAATGAGATTTGATGCCCTCTTCTGGTGTGTCTGAAGACAGCTACAGTGTACTCATAAATAAAATAAATAAATCTTAAAAAAAAAAAAAAGAAACTTTTTTTAAAAAAATGATATTCAGATCAAGTCTATTGGGATATGCTGATAATCACAGTACTTAGGAGGCTGAGGCAGAAAGATCAAGAATTCTGCATAGTAAATCCCTTGGCAAGCCGAGAGAAAGAGGGGGGGGAGGGAGGGAGGGAGGGAGGGGGGGAGGGGGGGGGGGGGGGGGAGAGACAGAGAGACAGACAGACAGAGAGAGAGAGACAGACACAGAGAGAGAGACAGAGAGAGAGAGAGAATGAGAATGAGAATAAAAGGACCACTGAGGTGGGTCACACTCCAGTAGTCACAGTTTGCTTAGCTTGTATGACTGCAGAGTTTACTCTGTGTGCGACAGAGACTCTCCTTTCTGTTTTTAGAGCGGGCTGGCCAATATAGACAACTCTACTGAGTGAAAGGCAGTGGTGGGGTGTGAGGGTGGAGAACAAGCTAGAAATACAAAGTAAAAAGAGAGGTCAAGGTTTGAAAATAGCATGTGTCCATCACAAGTGCTTCAGGGTACTGGAGCTCTCTTTGATACTTGGTCTATAAACAAAGTATGGAGGAAAACACTTCTGTAGCAAAGCAGACTGTACCTGTGTACCTTATGACCCAAAGGCAAGGACTCCCAACAAGTGCCACTCACAACATTTTCAACACAGCTTGCTTGTTAAGAGCAGGCAAGAAGAGGAGATGCTTAGAACAGACAAAGCCAGTGCTGAACCCACAGGTGTTGGTGGGGAGGGGTGCTTTGACAATAGGAACGTGCTAGACAAATTATGCAATTGGTGCATCGTTTAGAAAGTATCTGCCGTACTTGGAAGCATACACCTATAATCCCAGCCCTTGGGAGGTACCAACAAAAGAATCAAGAGTTGAAGGCCACCCTCAGCTACCGACAAGTTTGAGGCCAGCCTGGATTACGTGAGATACTGTCTCTAAGAAAGGCAAAGTGCTGTGCACACCTGAATAATTGATAGCCATCCTCAAGAACAAGGACAGAATGGACAGTGTGAAGAGTGTCCGTCAGTCCCAAATGGACTCAGGAGTCAGCTAGGTCAGGCATGGTGGTGCTTAGTGTAATTCTGGCATTTGCAGACAGATGGGAGAATCAGATCAAGTACAAAGCCAGTCCCCCCACCCCTGACCCTGTCTAAAAACCAACCAAACATCTAGGAGTTGAAGTACTCAAAGTCAGTAATGGCTCATGGCTGGTAATCCTAGCATAGAGGGATTACTGCTTCAGAAGGCTGAGGCAGGAGGATAGCCAGTTCAAGGTCAGCCTGAACTACATATCAACACCTTGTCTCAAAAAAGCCAACGACCGAGTGTAGAACAGAACTGCTCTTGTTGAGGTCTTCACAAGCCATCCAGGAATCATTCATCAGATCGAGGCCTAGCCCCTGGAACTCACTCTAGACAGGCTGGCCTCGAACTCACCAACATCCACCTGCCTCTGCCTCCTCAGGACTGATCAGGTGTGTGCCTACACCCAACTCAGAAGGGGTTTCAGTATAGATATTATTTTATTCTAGAAAATATTCCCATGAACAGATACATATAAAGTATCTGAGCAGAGAGTAGCCTGGTTTTTAAATACCTTCAAGAATAGACCTATATTCTTATTGAAACATTGTAACTCAGTGCTAAGCTCAGACTCCTCAGAGTCTTTTGGAAATCCTAGATCTCTAAAGAACTCTTAAAACAGTGGACTAGAGAGATGGTTCAGCAGTTAAGAGTACTGGCTGTTCTTGCAGAGGACCTGGGTTTGATTCCCAGCACCCACATGGCGACTCACAATCATCTATAACTCAGGTCCCAGGGAATCCAACATCTTCTGCCCTCCGTGTTATATAGACACACATTCAGGCAAAATCTTCAGACGTATGCATTTTCTAAATAAAAATTTCAAGTACAGATTGAAGACTCTGAATTTTTATTTAATTTTTTTTTAATTTGAAGCAAATTTAACCTTAACGTACATTTTTTCTTTTTTCCCAACTTCCCAAGTTCTTCTGTATGTGTGTGTCTGCTATATGCACATGCATACATGCATATGATGTGTGTATATGTATTTGTATGTATGTATACATTTCAAACAAAAGTTGAAAGAACTCTTCAGATATACATATATATGCAGATATAGAAAGAGCTATCACAGGCTTTATGAATAAATATATAGTTCAATATACGTTAAATAAAAGAGGGAGTGTGGAGAAAAAGAATTGAATTTTGTTCTTTTTAATGTTTCTATTCTTTCTAGCTGTGTGTATTTTCTGGGAGGCATCTGCATGTGGGTGAAGGGGCTGCTGCCCCTGGACCTGCAGTTCCAGGTGACTGTGGACCGTGGACATGAACTCGTGGGCTCTGGAAGAGCAGTGCACGCTCTCACCACTGAACTGTCTTCCAGCCCTAAGAATTTTACTCATTAAGGAGCAAAACACTAGATAACTACTAAAAGAACAAGAAACAAAAACAGCTAGAAATTAATTTCTTCTTCTTTTCTGTTCTAGGCTCAAGAGAAAGGAAGATTGAACTACAGTAAGGTGGGTGGAGTGTGCATGTGCTTCATGGTCTGATCACTTTTTATATTTGCAAGGTCAAAAAAGAAAGATGGCTGGGGACGGTGGCATGAACCTAATCCCAGCACCTCGGAGGTAAAGACAGTCAGGTCTCTAAGTCTAGGTCACCCTGATCTACAAAGAAACTGATCTGGCCAAAGCTACATAGTGAGACCTTCTCTCAATAAATAGATAAATAAAGAAATAAAATGGATTTGGTTAGTGTCATCCACATCATGGCTCACAGCCATCTGCAACTCCTCGCAATCTGCCCTTACATACACAGTGCAGGAACATACATGCAAGCAAAACATCCATACACATAAAAAATAACATAGTTTTTAAGTTAAATATATAGGTTAAAAAGAAGCGTGGTGTTTAAAGCTGAGAGATTGTCATTAGCAGATAGAAATGATTTATTCAGCAATGTGTGTATTTATTCCATACAATGTGTTAGATATCGAGAATAAAATGGTGAGGGCCAGCAAGATGGCTCAGCAGGTAAAGATGCTCACTGCCAAGCAGCTCAAAGCCAAGCCTGATGCCCTGCGTTTGACTCCCCAGAACCCACATGGTAGAAGGAAAGAACCAACTCTTGAAAGATGAAGGGCATTATGTAGTTGGAAGAAGTAGGCTTGCTAGCTAGGTATCTTCTGGAGCATCGTGGGACTCTGCCTTCACAACCTTGCCTGGTCCTGATTGTACTATAAAGGGTCCCCTTCCAAAAGCATCAGCTTACCAACTAGGGAATCAATCCAGTTGCCAGCATAGGAACTCCTGGGGACACAACCATAGCATCAGTGCAGCATCGAACAACACGGGGGAACATGTATAAACACAACTTCCCACACATCTGTGAAGCACTTGAAGCTCACACCAAAGCTTGTCATACTGTGATGTGACAGAAAGGCGGACATGTAAGTCTTAGGTTTCCCAGCCTCTTGATCCATGAGCCATCATGAGCATCATGTAAGTTATAAAGTCTCTGGCAAGCGTATGATATAGAGAGGGTAGGGGCTAGGGCAGAGGTCCATCAAGCTGAGTGTGCTTACTGTGAAATCAAATCTCCAGCACCCATGGGGAAGCCGGGTGTGCATGGCTGTGCATCAGACCCTCTTACAGAGGGAGCAGAGGAAGCTAGACAGAATGTTTGACAGCCTTCCCAGGTCATTTTGACATATCTCCTTTGTTAAAACTAGCTGTGGTCAGCACCATAGCAGACACTTGTAATCTAGCACTAGGCGGGGTAGAGGCCGAAGGATCAGGAATTTTAGGCCAGCGCTACAATGAGTACTTATCTCCAAAACAGAAAAAATAATCAAGGTTAAAAAAAAAAAAAACATTTGGTCCAGTCAGGTAGCTCAGTGGGTAAAATGGTTGCAAGTCTGACAACCTGAGTTCAATTCCCAGACCACACAGTAGAAGGAGAGAGCCAGCTGCCAACATTGTCCTCTGACCTCCACGTGTGCCTGTACCCATACTGTCCCATCATACACCCACACACTATGGGATGTAGTGAAGCACGCTTTCAATTCCAGCATTTGAGAGGCAGAGGCAGACAGATCTCTGTGAGTTCAAGGCCTGCCTGGTCTACACAGTGAGTTACAAAACAGCCAGGGCTTTGTTGAAAGACCTTATCTCATGAAAGCCAGAAAAATAAAACTGAGAGGCTGGAGAGTTGGCTTAGCAGTCAAGAGAACTGTCTGCTCTTGCAGAGGGCTCTGGTTTGAGTCCCAGCACCCATATGGCAGCTCACAACTGTTTGTAATTGTAGTCCTAGGGGATATGAAGCCCTCTTTAAGGGCACCAGAAATGCACATGGTACACATGCATCCACATAAAATAATAAGACAAATCTTTAGAGGAAAAGTTCTAAGTAAATAAATAAACCTGTGAGACATTAGATCTCGGGACACAATGTGGTCTGTGAACACATTTAAGTTACACTGCTTTGAGACAAAAACAAAAACAAACAAAAAAACAACAACAAAGGACCATTTATCAGGTGTGTGGCCCGTAGGTGACTGCTTAGCTGACAGAACTTTGCTGACTGTCTGACCTGTGTGATGGTCAGGGTTATCTGGAGGGTGAGCGCATCTGCACTCCAAAGAAGACAGGAGGAAATCAGTGACCCAGGGGAGCTTTGCTCGCTTTCTCAGGCAGGCGGGACTTTGCACCCAGAGGTGCAAGCCTGTGGTTCGTGCTTTGCTCTGCCACACACGTCTTTGTCTCCTCTAAGCAGACTAGGCTGTGGAAGCACCCCTCAGCCTAGAGCCAGTGTCCATGTGTCACTCTCCAGTGGCGTGTGTCTTAGCTTCCTTCCTGTGGCGTCCTGGGTAGAAGAAGGCTGAGCTTCATCATGGCTCTGAACCTTCATGTCTTCCTGGCCTTCCAGCATCAGCAGCCCTATTTAGTATCTCTGAGCTTTCAGGGGCGTTGTTAGTATTTCATGGCTTGGCTTCTTAGAGCTGTTTCAAGTTCACTGCAAGGTTGAGTAAAAGGATTGAGTTCCCATTATAACCTTCGGCGTCACTTCTGGTTGTTGAAAATATGTAATCTCACTCAGGGGCTTCTACCCCACCTTTGGTCATTGGCTCCTGGATAAAAGACACACATCTTTTATATTTATAATAGACCTTAATCAGCACTAGAGCCGGGCAGATAGCTATCCTCTGTGCTATTAGAATCTATTTCTGCATCATTAACCCCAAATTATAATTTGCCATGTTCCATCTGGGCATCTCCTAGCTTCAGCTGGCCAGCCCTCATGGCCGTGCCTTCGTGACTCCTACCCATGGTGTCCTTTCTTCTTTCCTCCTCCTTATCTCCTCATGGTTCTCTTCCATCCCCGAACCCAGGAACCTCAGTCTGGCCTATCTTAATTCTTCCCAGCTATAGGCTGCAGGCATCTTTATTCACCAATCAGGAGTAACTTGGGGGGCAAGGGTCACATATTGTTACTTGGGTCTCAGTGCACATTCTCTTGTCCTTGAGGGCAACCAGGCCTTGGGGGCCAGTATTTATATTACATAGTAAAAGGCCAAACCTCTACACCATCCATTTGTTAAGTCATCAGTGAGCCTCTGTTGATAAGGCACTCTCTCCAGAGCCCATGGTTTTCTACAGGACCTAGTTCACACTTGGTGTACCTGGGTTCACTTTGCTTATTCTGTCCTGATGCTGACACTCCCATCCTCCTGGAAGTCAACTTGTTACTATGTATCATAATAATTTCAAATCTCATATTTTTTCATATCCTGCCTCTTCCCTGTGATGTTTCCCTTGCTTGTGCCCATATCTCTTCATCTGAACCACTGAAAATCCTACCACAGGATCTCGATGCCTCTCTTGTCACCATAGACCCATTTGCCAGATAGAACAATTAAACCTCAGGTGCCATAGTTTCAGTCTGCTGCTTCAAACCCTCTACTGGGTCCACACTGTCTACAAGGCCGTCAGAGCCTTCTGGGCTTGCACACGTGAGGTTGTGGAGTCCTACTTCTAGAGAGATGCTCCAGCTTCCCCTTCCATTCCCCAACAGCACGGAGTCACATCTGCAGACTCTTTCAGTTCTCTATGTTTTTTGTTTTGTCCTGGTTTGTCCCTGGGGACTGCACATGAGGCATGCTCTCTCCACTAAGCTGCATCTCCAGTCCCTCTCTAGTTTTATTTTGAGGCAGACATTCTCACGGTGACCAAGACTGGCCTTGAACTTACAGTGTTTGTGCCTGAGCCTCCCAAGTAACTGGAATTACAGGCTTGCATCAACAGACCAGGCTTAGTTTTCTGTGTCTTGACTCCTGCTGTCTGCTCTGCTTGGAAGACACATGTCCCTGTTTCTGGCTCTTCTGTCCCCTTGTAATGTAAAATTTAGGATCATTGCCTATAAGGAGGCCTTTGCACTCGGACAGGCTGGATTAGGTCCTTCCCACAGTCTCTAAGACACTGTGCGTCTCTCGTGTCTTTGTTGTTTTATGGTGACCCATGATTGGATCCTGGACTGTGAGCTCTTGAGAACAGGGACAATGCTGGGTTTGATTTGGGGGCGTTGGGTTGGTGTGGGGATTGATTGTTGGTGTTTGGCCTTTGGCCTTTGTAATTGGTGCCTAATGCTTGGTGCTTAGTACTGGATGACTGGGCCCTGTAGAGGAACAGAGGATACTTGAAATACACTGGGAAGAAGTACGTTGCAGGAAAAAGCTAATACAGAGCTTTTCATCTCAGCACAGAGGTGAGAGAATCTAAGCCATCAGCAGAGCAAAGCAAACTGAAGATAAAGAATGGGTTTTTACTAAGTGGGGAGAGAACGCAGGATGACTGTGGAGTGCTGAAGCATGTTTGTGACTTAAAGACTTCCTAGAACTTCTTATCAAAGAGCAGTTTACAGCAGAAGAGACTCACATTGGAAACTGTACTGGAGCCAGGTGGTGAATTACTGAAGCTGGCCACTTGTTATCTTAGCACTGAAGAACTGAGGCAGGAGGGTAGAGAGTGTGAGCTGCCTGTTGAGACTCTGTCCAAAAAAAAGGAAGGAAGGAAGGGAGGGAGGGAGGAGGGACGGAGGGAGGGAGGGAGGGAGGGAGGGAGGGAGGGAGAGAGACAGAGAGAGAGAGAGAGAGAGAGAGAGAGAGAGAGAGAGAGAGAGAGAGAGAATGGTGTGCCTGTAGCAGCACTCCTGCCTGACCTTGTGGCTGAGTGGGTAGATGTCCATGTATGTGCCATAGCATGAATACAAATTTACACACACAAAGAAATGGGCTTTGTTTTTTAAATTAAGGGCTTGGAATGACAGCCCACACCTTTAAGCCCAGCTTGAAGGAGACATCAGCAGGTAAGATCTCTGAGGTTTAGGCTAGTCTGGACTACATAATGAGTTCCAGGCCAGATAGGGCTACATATAGTAAGACAGTACCTCCAAAAACCAGAGAGAAGAAAGAGAAGAAAAAGCATGTCTAGACCAAGCAATGGCTATGCTTCCAACTTGCTGCAGAACCTAGTATGCGTCCCTTAACTACCTTGTACTTTCTTGAGCTGATACCATGAGGACCACATGAGCAAGACCCCATGGACCTGACGTTACAAGTCCCGACTTGGCATCTCTGTCTAGAGTAGACACTCTTCTCCTGCCTGGCTCTTTCTTAACACATCCTGATCTTAACATATCTAAGCTGGTCGTTTCAGTTTGTTTCTTCTTTCAGTAGACCGTGAATATTCTGACAGCAACAGCCCACCTGAGCCTGACCTGCCTCACAGGTGCATCGAGCTTGGCTCTCTCAGTACTTCAGGGTGTGTGTGTGAGTGTCGTTGTGTTATCAGGAGGAGTAAGGGGGCGGGGGAGTCTGGAATCTGCAACTGGAGGCTCGGACATTTAGGAGCATACTGGCTATAGAATATGGCCTCTCCCCTGATGGCCTCAGTTGCCTTTCCCAGAGCCCAATCATGTGTTTCTCAGTAAACAGAATGTCCCCTCCACCCCTGAGATCCTAGTGCTATTCTGCCAATTAAAGGCAAAGCACAGTTGGTCAGAATGGATTCCAGTGACTAACCAGATCTTGTCACCGTCACCCAGACGTAAGCCCGAGTATTGTGAGGAGGAGGAGGACGGTCATGTCCTTCTCTGTAGGATTAGAGGCATTCACAGGTGCTGCCTGTGGTAATGTGTGCGGAGCACTGTGGGGCTGGGGGAACACAAACATGGGGACTTCCTGTCTCCACTTCTGTTCTCCTGTGTGTGATCTCATTGCTAATGACTGATGGTCACTCTAGCTAATGTAGGCAGCATGGTTGGCGGCTTGGAGTTCTCCTGATAGGGTTATCTATTGGACAGTATTGAAGAACTCAGCAGCCATCTCAGGAGACTGTTGTGAAATTTCTTTCTGAAATTTTCTTCATTCCCAAAATTCTAATCTTATCTTTTAAAAAATCAGTTTCAGAGAACCATAATAAGCAATTTCAGTTTGTCGTGGTAGCGTTCTATCCTTCACTCACATTGTATCAGCCTGAGATGAGGATGATGTTACGGCGGGATGGAAGAGGTGGTCATGTTTAAATCACTCTCAGCTTGGTTTCCAGAAAGCCCTCCACATTCACTGAGTAAGATAAGTAACTTGCTTTTTCATTTTTAGTTGGGTATGTGCTTGGTTTTGTATCAGGATTTCACTGTGTAACCCAGACTGATCAAAAATTCTTCATCCTGCTGCCTCAGCCTTCTGAATGCTGAGGTTATAGGCATGGCCACCACACCTGGCTTTGAATTACTTTTTTTTTAATCATCTATTTATTTTAGATATTTGAGTACATTGTCGCTGTTTTTAAACACACCAGAAGAGGGCATCAGATCCCATTACAGATGGTCGTGAGCCACCAGGTGGTTGCTGGGAATTGAACTCAGGACCTCTAAAAGACCAGTCAGTGCTCTTAACCGCTGAGCTATCTCTCCAGCCCCTTTGAATTACTTCTTAACCGAGTTCTGGTTGCAGCAGTTCCTGGATATGACTGTTTTATACTGCTCAAGTGTCTTTCTCTTAAGATATCAAAACAATCAACAAATTTCCAGTCATTAAATCTTTCCCTCCTCTTAAGATAACAGGCAAGTGGCAATTCTAGAATGTCAGAAGGAAACACCAAGACCATCTATCCTACTTGCGTAGTTAAGACAGAGCAGGACTTGTAAGATGCATTGTACTTACCAGAGTGGACTGTGACCAAGTAGCTAATGAGACTTGGCCTTGTACAGTGTTGTGGGACACTCAGTGACCATGCCTGATCTGTGTGTGTAGCTCTCAGGCTGCTCTACTCCTCAGCTGCTTATCCAGCATCAAGTACTGCTAATCAGCCCAGTGCTAGAGGGAAGGCTGCCACCTATTGAACTGCAGGAATTCCTGGGTGTGCACAGGGACGGGTGCAGAGGCCTCTCAGACCACACGCTTGGTTTGCTATGGCAACTAATATACATGTCCAAGAGAAGACCAATATGTTGACTACTCTTGCTTAGAAAACCGTCTACAACCGTCTGTGTATTTTCCCCATCTGGAGCTGAGCGTATGCCTGCAGTTGAGCCTACTGCTCCTTGAAATAAGCTGCTGCTAAAAGACTAAGGCAGATGGTATTTTTACCACTTCAGGCAAAACATGGCACCTATGGTTCGACTTTCTACAATTTTAATTTTTTAACATTTTCAAGATGGCTCGTTTAAATATCTCCATCACAGAGACACAGACTTGTTCCCGACTCCTTTTAAATCATTGCTGCAGCTACACAGGCGCTGGCAAAACTCACTTGATCAGAAGCAGACTCTGAGGCACTGTGCGGTCTGCCTTCTGTTCGCTCTTTCCCAGGAGCCTGAGAGTGTGGTAAGTGGCCTGTGACACACATGCTGATTTACACACAGAGACCATAGGTGCCAGGCTCCTTCTACACGCGCCTCTACTTTATTTGTTATGCGTTTCTTATTTGGCCTGTGACTCAGTACAGAAGTGTGGTTTGTTCTGTTCTGTTTTCCACTTTTTGAAGGCGTTTATTCCTGTTATTATGATTTGCGTGTAAGAAGTACGTATGAGAGTGCAGGCGCATGCATGGTGCACACCTACATGAAACTCTGAAGAATAAGTTCTCTCCTTCCATGGTAGGATCCAGGATTGAATTCAGGATGGCAAGATGGCGTTTTACCTGCTGAGCCAGCTCACTGACCCTGTTTTGTATAAGATTTATTTATTTTATTATCTTATTATTTTATATGTGTGCATATTTTACCTGCATGTATGTATTACCACATGGGTGCTTAGGGACTTAGATACCTTGGGGCTGGAACTACATGAGGTTGGGGACCACCCAGCTCCACCAGTGTGGGTGTTGGCAGTGAACTGGGATCTTCTGGAACAGCAGAACGTGTTTGTGAGGGTGTGGGGGGTCACTGTGTCGCCCTGCCAGGCCTGGACTCACTCTGTAGAACAGACTGCCCTCGAACTCAGAGATTCACCTGCCTCTGCCTCCCAAGTGCTGAAATATGCCAGGCACAGAATGATTCATAACTGCCGAGCCCCTTGATATCCTCTTAGGAGGGTCATTTGAAACACAGAATGGCTCACAGATGAGCACGGGGTGAAGAAAGGTCCTGCAGAGATGAATTCTTCAGGCCTGTAGTTCCCAGTCACACGCAGAGATCTTGAGTGTGGCCACTGGAACTCCTGCTGTCTCTCAGGAACCAGTGCCTGGTGGCTGGTGCCCTCTTTTGCTTTCTTGACTCCCAGAAGTCCCTGCGCTTTTGTTATTATAAGACACATTTGCATAAAGTGCACATTACAATTGTCACCCCACCGGCAAAGGTACACACTAACATTAGCATTCACGTTGTCAGGACAGCACTGGCTTTGAGAAGAAAGACAGCGTTTTCCCTTCCTTCACGACTCCCCAAGGCTTGCCTTGTGCCCATTTCTTCTCTTTATTGTCCATAAATGCCTCAACAGTGTTGTTACAAACCGAGTGCCAAATCCTTTTTTTTTTTTTTTTAAGGTTGAGTATTGAAAATATATTGCCGGGCAGTGGTGGCTCACGCCTTTAATCCCAGCACTTGGGAGGCAGAGGCAGGCGGATTTCTGAGTTTGAGGCCAGCCTGGTCTACAGAGTGAGTTCCAAGACAGCCAGGGGCTACACAGAGAAACCCTGTCTCAAACAAAACAAAACAAAACAAAAAAAACCAAAAAGAATATATATATATATATATATATATATA
>NW_021604635.1:674693-687667 GCF_004785775.1 Grammomys surdaster | reverse complement strand
ATACCATTGCTGTCTTTATACACGTGTCTGTTCATTTACTTGTGTGGCTATTTATTTCTATGGCACCCTTTCCCACAGTCCTAGCTGGCTGGCTCTGAGAAGCTGTTGCGTTGGCACAGTTGGGCCCCAGGTATTGCTCTTTTCACCTCTCTGTCCCCTTGTCTAAGGCAGATGCTGCTTCTCCCAACCTGGGATTTCACATTAGCATCTCCTGTAAAAAATTCCATGCAGCATCACTGCAGACATGGAGTCTCACGCTTCCTCTAGGCTGCTGAAGATGTTTTACCGTTAGCTCTTCTGTTTTAATTAGTGATAATTACGGAGACTGCCTAGCCGCATTGACCTTCTCTGTCCTTTCTTGCTCCTGAAGGATTTACAGTGCAGGAGATACAATGTTTATAGCACACTTTAAAAAGAAAGAGCCCAGCTGTAAAAAGCACTTGATGTAGGTGCAACCATGTAAAATGTTCTATGCTTAATAAAGACTAGAAAGTACCATGTTAAAATATGTGAATGAAGGCATGGTTTTGGTTTTGGTTTTGGTTTTTTTTTTTTTTTTTTTGGTTTTTTGAGAAGGTATGTTTTTAAAAAGAAATACATTGTAGTTTTAAAAGATTTTCATGGGCTGGTGAGATGGCTCAGTGGTTAAGAGCACTGACTGCTCTTCCAGAGGTCATGAGTTCAAATCCCAGCAACCACATGGTGGCTCACAACCATCTGTAATGATATCTGATACCCTCTTGTGGGGTGTCTGAAGACAGCTACAATGTATTTACATATAATAAATAAATAAAATTTTTAAAAAAGATTTTCTTTTCATAATTGTAGGCTCTGATTTGAATTGGATTTTTGTTTCCTTTAACAGTATAGTGATGAATTCAATTATAGTGGGAAAAGAAAATAAACTAACTTAAATCTCGTTTCACGTGAACCAACCAGATTTAACCATAAGCTTCTAGGCAACTGCTTCCATCTGTGGCAATAGGCAGAAATCACATTTGGGATAGAACTTGTCTGAGGGTTTGGTTTTGCTGGTGTGTGTGTGTCTGTGTGTGTGTGTCTGTGTGTGTGTGTGTGTCTGTGTATCTCTGTGTGTATGTGTGTCTCTGTGTGTGTCTGGCTGTGAACTCACAGTGATTGACTTATCCGTCCCGAGCCACCACACCCAGCTGGAAAATAAAACTGATTTTTCGTGATGACCTTAAAAACAGCAGAGGATCCAGGACACAGCTGAGGAAGAGGGAAGCTGGTGAGCAGGCAGACCTGTGCGTGTGGCTCTCTTGGCCCCACTGGGAGAACCAGTGTGTGGGCAGGCAGAGCTGCCTTGTGAGAGGCTGAACCCCCTTGTGGGTCCCTGCTCAGCCAGTCACTGCTCTTTTAGCAGTTACAGTTCAGGCAAGCAGTGCGAGTACATTGTCTTTATTCTGGTTTTCTTTGTTGCTTTCTCTTTTTTGAGATAAGGTCTTACTTCTTGGCCTTGGCTAGCTTGGAGTTTTCTGTGTAGCCCAGGCTGGCCTAGAGCTTATAGAGACCTCCTGCCTCTGCCTTCTCAGAGCTGAGGCTAAGGGTGTGTGCCACTGGGTCCTACTAATCTGCTTATTATAACAACTTCAGGTTTAGCAATCACTGGTTTGATTTCAAATTTTCTTTAAGATGATAGAAAAATGTTCATTGATCAACTTCCTTTTTTCTGTATTATTTAAAGAATGAATTTGTGTTATCATAAGACAGTTTATAACAACTTTTTTTTATGTGTGAGTGCATGCATGCACATATGTGCACATGGAATTGTACGCAGTTCTGAGCTACCCAACATGGGTGCTGGGAACCAAACTCGGGGCCTCTTCAAAAGCAGCACGTGCGGTGTTAACTGCTAAGCTACCTTCCATCCTCTACATGACCAGTTTGTGTCCATAGCACAAGGTAAAGCCTTTGTACTGGGCTCAGCCTGTTCTTCCAGAGGACCTACCTTTGAGTTCCAGTACCCACATGGCACCTCATAACTGTCTCTAACTCTAGTTCCAGGAGATCTAATGCCCTCAGGCACCAGAAACCCAGACAGTACACACAGACATGCAGGCAAAGCATACATATATATAAAATAAAAAATAAAATGTGTTGAATGAATAAATGTTTTTAAGATTTTGTACTATATGAAACTTTTGTCAAAAAAAGAAAAAGTTTTCCAGAGGTAGGCACGGTGGTGCAGGACTCTAGTCCGGCGCTGGGGAGGTGGGGGCTGGGCATGGTGCATGTCTGTAGTCCAGTGCGTGCACGTCTGTAACGCAACACTTGGGAAGCAGAGAGGAGGATGAGGAACTCATGGCTACCCTAAGGTACATGACACCTATCTCAAAAGGAAAAATCGATTTCCCTCTCCAGTGCCCAAAGTGGTGTCATGCTCCTGTGAGCTTGTACTCCAAAGGTGGGGTGGGAGAATCTTCACTTCCAGGCCAGCTTCAACCCTCAGAGTTGAACGATAGCTTGGGCTACATAGCAATATTCTGTCTCCAACAAAACTTTTCTAATCTCATGTGAAATAACAGATTTCCTAAGGCAAAGCCTCCAGGCGTCTGTCCGTCCGTGAGCCAGCCAGCCCACCACTCCTTCCTCTCCCTGGGTGTGCTGCTTCACACTCAGCCCCAGTGACCATCCTCCTACCGGGATGATGCACTCTTCTCTTTCTTTTAAATTTGATTCTTGTCCCCGGTATCAGCAATCCCACAAACCTCAGTGGTATTGATAGTGATCATTGTATCTAGTCCTTTATGGATCCTGAATAAAATTATTTAATGATTTCTGTGACAGGCCTCTTTCATATGACATGATAAAGTATATCTCCTTCTCAGTTATTAGCCCAACTTCTGCTGATACTGTTTGAATATTTGCAGTTGTAAATTGTCCTTATTTTTCTTCAAATAGTCCTTGCTGTTGATATTTACTTTATAATGTTTTACATAAAGTATTAAACTACTTTGCTCACATTAATAATAATAATTAGTGAAATAATACACACACACGCACACACACACTTTTTTTTTTGAGATAATTTTCTGTCTGTAGCTTCGGCTCTCCTGGAGCTCTGTAGAGCAGGCTGGCCTCATGCTTGTGAGCCTCTTGCCCTGTGTCCTTCAGCCAATTGTACAACACATGCCGCCTCAGCCATCCCATCGTGCTCTTAAATCACTTTTCTGTTTGAACTGTCTCTCCAGATTCTGGCTTCCTTTTTATTTTTTTAAAGATTTTTATTATATGTGTGTGGGCGTTAAATGGCTGCGTGTTCAGCTATGTGTACCACATGGTATGCAGGGTTCTCAGCGGCCAGGATAAGAAGACATTGGATCTTCTGGAGCTGGAGTTACAGATAGTTGTGAGCCACCATGTGGGTGCCCTGGCTTTCATGTCTTCCTATGTAACATTCATCTTAAGGCTACAGCAGATATTGTGGTTGAAGACTGCTTCTTGGTTATAAGCCTGGATAGTTGGCTGTGTCTGTATGTTGGTTACTGTGCCCTGGAGGCTTATGGACTCACACATGATAGCTGCCAGTGTGTATGTGCTGAGTGAACCCTAGAGGCTTATGGACTCACACATGATAGCTGCCAGAGTGTATGTGCTGAGTGAATGAGTGGAAGAGTAACTGGAGATCCACCGTCTGTCTGTTCGTACCTCCCTCTTGTTTGTAAGACGTATTAGACTCGGTCCTTCTCATATTCCCTTAGTATTGGAATTAAAGGTATATGCCACTATGCGCAGCTCCTAAATATAATATTTTTATGTTGATTAAATAGAATATTTTTAGTAATTCTTTGAGAATTTCATAGGGCATACAATGTATTTTACTCATATTCAATACCGGTCAAGTCCTCCCAGCTCCTTTCAGATCTACCTCCCACTTCCCTGACCCTCCCTCCCGGTTCTATTTCCTGGCTCTTTTGTTGTTTTGTTTTGCCTTGTTTTTCTTCAATAAGACACCAAGTCCAGCTTGTTTTGCCCATATACTTGTGGGTGTGGGCTATCCACTGGAACAGCCTCTCAGCGCGTGTGTACATGAACACACACACACACACATTGTTCTGGTCCACAAGCCCTCCTCTCTCTGTGCTGGAATAGTGACTGGCTCTATCCTGGTCAGGCTACCATACACAGCTGCAGAGTTTGTAAGTGCAGTGACCCTGTTGTGTTGAAGTCAGTTTCACTTTGGTTCGCCCTGACCTCTTGCTGTCACACTCTTTCCGCCTCCTCTTTCATTGTAGAGCCTCATCCCTGCCCAAGGAAGGAGGTGCCATTATGGGGCATAGAGGTTCCCTGTGGCCGCGCACAGCATAGACAACTGTTCTCTGCACTTGGCCCACCTGTGACTGCATTGAGCACACTCTTGCTCACAGACGCTCTGATCAGCTCTGGGAGCCGCACTGCTTACAGGCCATTGATATTACATCCACTTAGCAAAGTAATGACAGTAGCTTCGCTCCTAGGGCAGGCTAGCTCTCCAGTCATGGGTCCTTGAGCAGATTCACAGCCCAAGGCACACACTCCCTCCTGGGGAGAGCACTTGGCCATCCCAGTGTCATTCCTGCCTCTCTTGCACCAGTGGCACAGCTGAGCAGGACTGTGGGTGACTTCCCTCCTCCAGCGGCCTCCCACAACAGCCAGCTAGCGGGAAGGAAACGTCCTGGGGGATGCCAACATGAGTGCTCCGTGTGTCTTCAGCATACAGTATAACTGTCAAATTCTGGTGGGCAAGTAAGAGCAGTGGCAATAGCCTGTATTGTTTTGGGGCATCCAAGACACTCCTGAACAACAGTTTGACGACAAGTATCCCACAGCTGGCTCTGGGCTTCTATTTGACAGCTTGTGGCTTCTGTGTAGAATAACACCAATTAAATTCTGTTAAGGAGGAGGGGAGTTAATATAGTAGGTTTCTTTGTGGCTTTTCTTTTCTTTTTTTTTTTTAAATGATGTATTTATTTTATGTATATGAATACACTGTATGTTGTTGCATACACCAGAAGAGGGCATCAGATCCCATTGCAGATGGTTGTGAGCCACCATGTGGTTACTGGGAATTGAACTCAGGACCTCTAGAAAAGCAGTCAGTGCTCTTAACTGCTGAGCCATCTCTCCAGCCCTCTTTATGGCTGTGTTAGTTATCCCTCCCTCCACCCTCTCTTCTACCCTGCTCTCCTCTCTCTCCCTCTTAAACATCCCTAGCAGTCACTCCCCTTTTCTCTTTCATATCTCCTGCATTGTGCTACCCACTCCCTTAAGCTTTCCTGACATATACGTTTAGCCAAAAGGTTACAACTTCATTCCTGTACCTCTTGGGTTGAAACAGATCTTTAGCTGGGGAGAGCTTTAGAATCTTAGTCTGGAGAGCAGAGTAAAAATGCCCTGCAGGCTAATTCTGTGGTGAGAGAGCTGCTCTGTGGGATGGCTGCATTCAATTATTTCTCCCAGTTTGTGGTGCCAGGAACCACCTGTGCACAGGGAGAGCCTGTGTGCCTTCCTGTAGCGGATAGGACCTTCTGACCCCTAAGAGAGCCCATTTGAGCCATTAAAATGGGTTTGGAGCAGATATAAAGAGAGTACACTCTTTCCTCGTCTTAAAAATTACTGGAGAGGAACAGATTATCTGGAATTGTGAAAGATAGGAAAAGAGGGGCACTTCTGTATAGCTTTGAACGTGGTTTTAGTGAGTCAGAAGTCTTTGTCACTCTCAAACTCACACACTGTTCATACAGTCTGATTTTATACAGAATTAAGGATTTTTGAGCTGTCAATCTGTGTGGTCCATGAGGAGGCAATTGTCTTTTCATTGGTGCATCTGAAGCCATCCCCCGCCCACAGTGTTTTCTGCCCAGCTCCTGCAAGCACACTAAGCCCCCATTCCATCAGAGTATCGCTCCTTGGTAATGTGGTTGGTCTTTTCTGTATAACAAGTGGGCTGAGCCCCTCAATTTTCAAGCAGAGTTATTGAGGTAACAGTAGAGCTTGCAGGATCTGCAAACACAGCTGAGTGGTGTGTGTGTCAAGTAGAGACTGGGCTAAGTAGAGCCAGCCCACCCCTGTCCCCGCAGTCCTTGGCTTCCTGGCTAATGAAGGTCTTGCCTGTTCGCAACAACATCACAAAGCCAGGCTCATCACTCGGGCTGCCTGTTGTATAGTGCAGTGGTCCCAGTCTCCCCACTCCACCCCGAGGGAAGGCTTCCTACCCCAGTCCTAGTATGCTGACCTGTGCCTGGTTCATTCATGACAAGATTTGTGTACACCTGTTCAGAAACAGCTGTGGCCTTTCAGTGCTCAGTGCTTTTACAAACATACACTGTAGTACAAGTGGTTTGCTACGTGCCTGACTCAAGACCATACTAAGTGCTCCCATAGCTACAGTCTGCTGACTCCACATTTTCTGCCACGCCACTTCTCGGGGCTGTGGACATACTACAAAAAGTTGTAAAGCAGGCTTTGGTTTTGGAAGTACCTTAAAATGGTATTACTGCTGTCCAGTATAGCATAGCCCATTCTTAGAAATGACATTGCCTAATGAGTGGGTTTATGTTTATTGAGCCAGTGTAATGATTAATGTGCCTTTTAAAAAGCTAGGATCCACCCTTCACTCTTCCAAGAAAGTCTGACAGTATGACTATAGTATATTCTCATACTTGGACATAGTAATCCCAGCTCTGGGGAGCCAGAAGCAGGAAGATTATAAACCCAAGCCCAGCCAGGATGACATAGGGAAACCCTGTCCCCATCCCCCCAAAAGATCCACCATCCCCTGGAGGAAGACAAGTCAACAACATACCCATAATGCCATTCCATAGAAACCCACTACATAGTGGCAAACACAAAGGCTCGGCAGGGGACATGCTGGCCTGGGAAGCCTGACCCCTGAGGTCAGTCTCCAGAGCCCATGTAAAGGTGGCAGGAGAAAACCGACTCCACAGAGTCGTCCTCTGACTTCTACATGGGAGCCATGACACATGTACACTCAAATACACACCATACATGGGAAAGAGCTGTCCATGTCTATGGCCTGGACAGTGACACTCTCACTTCATAGACGTTTCTCCATTGCCCCACCGACACAGAAGACATGGGGAGGGTCACGTTTGTTTGTTATCTTTATTCTTGTTCTTTTTTCTGTTGTGGTTGGTGCTTTCTGGTAAAGTTCTGCTCATCAGGATACAGGCTAGGTGGTTAGGAAGCTAAGGGTGACAAGGATTGGGGGGGGGGGTGCCGATGGTCCCTAGGATTGAGTACTCAGATGCTAGTGGGTAACATCCGGAGACATGAGCAGACCAGACAACAACCGAAGAAACTGTTCAGGAAGGTCAACTCAGGTAAAATGCTAGAAAGCCAACCTCCCTCCCATACAGGCTGTATGTTCCTCTAGCACCAGCAGCACTGTATGATACATACATGCTATGCATGTTCTTATCCCAAGATGTTCCTTTTAATTAAACACCCGCCACAGTATTTGTCATGAGATTACAGTGCAGGCTATATATTGATTCAAAAAAAACCAAAAACAAAAACAAAACACGCTACAGGCAAGAATGGCTTGCTACAGTCTGCAGCCGTAACACGTTTTGCTTGTTGAATATCTATTACAGAATTTATTGAAAATCTCCATGGGCCTACTTAGGATTTCTGAATTTCAACGTGTAGAATTAAGTTCCTATTTTGGAATGTGATACTAAAATTAAAAATTAACTTAGAATCAGAATATGAATAAATCTATGGTTATTTATAAGTCATAAATTTTCCTTTGGAAAATACGACAACCAAAAAACAATGGTTGTTTTTCCTTTGGAGTTAACCCTAAATTTAACATAATTTCATATTACTAACCTCAAATGCCCAGCCTACTACATGTGGATAATCTTTTATAAATTAAGAATTAAACTGATCTTGTCCTATTTAATTACATTCTAGAATCAGGCTCATCTGCTCAGGCCATAAGCTACACAGATTGGTCTCTGCCTCTGCCTCTCACTGGTGGTGTTTTGTTCATTTATGTATTGTTTTAGGGGTGTGAACATAGGGTTTTTTTTTTTTTTTTTTTTTTTGGTTTTTCGAGACAGATTTTCTCTGTGTAGCCCTGGCTGTCCTGGAACTCACTCTGTAGACCAGGCTGGCCTCGAACTCAGAAATCCGCCTGCCTCTGCCTCCCAAGTGCTGGGATCAAAGGCGTGCACCGCCACCGCCCGGCTAAGCTTAGATTTTTTTTAAATCTATTTTTAATAAGGGTTCTTAAATGTTTTAATGTGGCTTCTAGCCCACCTCCCAGCAGAGGTAGTAGGAAGGAAAGGTTGGTGTAACTAAGAAGGACGTGGGCCTGTTTAGAGATAGTTCTTTGGAGCAAACTCAGTCTGTGTTGTCAGGATACCAGCAGTTCAGTGCGCATGAATTAGTAGTGGTAGCTTGATCTCTTCACAAACCCCGTTCATGAGTCTGCAGTGGCAGGACTCGCAAATATCATCTATGAGTCAGTAACAGCAGGGTGACCCAGAAGAAACTGTAAGGCTCTGCCAGCTGGCCCAAGTCCAAGGAAGCATCAAGAAGCTGCTGGAACACCACCAGAAGTTTTTTGGTGTGTTTTTCTCTATGACATCATGACAAACGATGACCAATAAAGAATTTGGTAAGGCGTACCAATACCATTCAGTATTGTCCGCTGTTCACTGGGCTGTATTTATATCTTTTTTAAACATCATGTGTACTCTCAAGTATCTGCTCTAGCAAAACATATGCCCTTTTTCTAGGCTGCCTCCAGAAAAACATCATGTGTCTGTTCTTAGCAAAACATCCTCTCCTGTCTGCTTCAACAAAAACATTTTCTCATGAGACAGTTTCCAGAAAAATATCAGATGACATCATTGTATCTCTAAAGAAACCAGAAATTTCCACTTCATCCCCCTTCCCCTGAACGTTGTAGTATCAGTAAAGATTTCTACATACCTAAACCATATATGTATGTATATGTGCATATTATAAGTGTATGTATATATGAGTTTAAGTTCGTTTCTGTGTTTGGTAAGGTGTATCTCTTCAGGAATGCTCATCTGTGTTATGTAAATTGTTGGGTGACATTGCTCTCCCTGTGGCTGGCACACCGTGTATGAACTCACCAATGTGGTAAGGAGCCATAACAATCCTGGAATACATTCCAGAGTGTCCCTCCTGTGAGGAGAACTCCACACCATCCAGACTGAGCCTAATAAATGTGTTGGAAGAGAGGGCAAGAGAAATCATCCTGATGTCATCCGCAGTCCCTCCCTTTATGTGGGCAGGGTCTCACTAGATGTCCCTTCTCTCCTTGAATCCACAAGCTTTCTGCTCTGCATTCCAGGGGCTGGAATTATAGGGTGTATCTTCTTTTGTCTTCTAAAATATTTTCTTTATGTTTCTAAGTGTTTTATTTGCATGTATGTGTGGCACTACATGCATGCCTGCTGCCTGCAGAAGTGAGGAGATATCAGATCCCCTGGAACTGGAGTTATGCATGGTCTTGAACGAGTATTGCATAGGGGCTGGGAACCAAGCCTGGGTCAGCTGCAAGAGCAGCACGTGCTCTTAACTACTGAGGCATCACTTTGTCGTTTTTTATTTCTTTTGTTTTGTTTTGTGTTTTAGTTTTTCCAGACAGCACTGTTAAAAACAAGCCCTGACCAGCCTCAAACTCACAGAAATCCACCTGCCTCTGCCTCAGGAGCGCCGAGCTGAGATTAAAGGCGTGCACCACCACAGCCAGTGTTCTCTGTTTCTTTTTCTTTTTTTGTTTTTTTTTTTTGTTTGTTTTGTTTTTTGTTTTTTGTTTTTTTGAGACAGGGTTTCTCTGTGTAGCCCGGGCTATCCTGGTACTCACCAGGCTGGCCTCGAACTCAGAAATCCGCCTGCCTCTGCCTCCCAAGTGCTAGGATTAAAGGCGCGCGCCACCACCGCCTGGGTATTCTCTGTTTCTTTTACAGAGAATAGCTTAAGCTTTAAATGGTCATAGACTGGGCATGTGGCTAACTGGTAGAGCACTTGCCTAGATTGCACAGGCTAGGTTTAATCTCCAGCATTGTAAATAAACAAACACATGTGCACACAAGACACTCATACATATAAAATAAAATATTTTAGAAGACACAAAAAATACCGTCTATAATTCCAGCACTTGGGAGGCTGAGGCAGAAAGGTTATGAATTCAAGGAAGACTGAGGGCAGTCTGAGCTACATAGTAAGTTCCAGGCTATCCTGGGCTACAGAGTGAAACTCTGTCACAATAAAGCCAGAATAGATGAAACCGTGAACATGATTTGTGAATTCACTTTCAAACATAAGCCTATTTCCAATTCATTAGCAATCAGAGACCTGGACTATTTCAGATCCCTCCATGAGCCCACATGAACTAATCTGCGGATGTTTGTACTTACAGCTAGGCACATTGCAATCCAGGCCCTTCCTCTGTAAACTTTGCCAATGTAAGTTATCTTAGGTGTTCTTTTCAGAGCAGCCTGGCTCCAAGGGGCTCTGTGAGAGGTTGGTGTGGCCCCCATCCTGTGCTTGTGTAAATATGGAGAGTGCTTGCCACTTCGTGTGTGTAGCGCTCAAGGGACAACTTCAGATGCTGTTCCTCCCTCTCTACCTTGTTTAAAGCAGGTCTCTGTGGTGGTGTTGGGTTTTTTGGGTTTGGTTTGGTTTGGTTTTGGCTGTATACACCATGCTAGTTGGGCCAGCAGTAATCTAGGGATTCTTCTGTTTCTCTCTCCCATCTCCCCTCCGCACTAGAATTACAGGGACTCACACTGTATACATGTCTTTTATATGGGTTCTGGAGATTAGAACTTACAGCAAGTGCTGTAACCCAACAATCTATCTTCCCAGCCCTGCTCTCTGTGTTATGAGACGCGGTAGAAATGAATTATTCCTGTAGCTGTTGATGGAGTTGAGCTTAAAGAGACATCACAGAGGCTCATGTGGCTTCACTTGTGTGTAAAATGCCATCATCTCTAGAATCAGTGACATTGTGTCCCAGGTCTATGTCTCCCTCAACTCCCATCTCAGCCGGCTTTGGGTCTCAGAACTCAGTAAGGAAATGGGAATCGGTGTATCCAGTACCATGTGCTCTCATATGCATATGAAGGATGCTCTAGTTCACAAAAGCATAGATGGGCATGTTGAAATATAATTAAAATATAATTAGAAGAGTTTAACTGACTTAAAAATATATATATTTATTTATTTTACTTCACTGTGTTTTACACAGGGTCTCACCAAGCCGTCCAGACTTCTGGACATTGGAGTAGAGTGTGCATGTCCACAACTTGCAGGACTTGGCTGTCTCTTTATCCTGTGGGTCCAGCGATCAAACTCAGGTTATAAAGGCAGGGGTTGCCTTTATGTGCTAACACAGCTGCCTGGACACATTTTGTAGAACATAGCAGCCTTGGATTTGCAGTCCTCCTGCTTCTCCAGAAGCTAGTGTTAGGACTTACCGTTAGACCCAGCTTTGTTCAGTTGTTATTGCTGCTGTTGTTGTTGCTGTTGCTGTTGTTGGTGCTGCTGCTGCTGTTTAGGGACGGGAATGACGCTGTGACTGAGAGCGTGCCTTGTAGACTGGGTGGGTATTTAGACTCTTGGTCCCCAGTTGGTGACACTGTTAGGAGCGGTGGTACAGCCTCACTGGAGGAAGTACACCAGATTTTGAGAGTCCATAACCTGCCCCGCTTCCAGTTTGCTCTCTCAGCTTCCTGCCATGTTTGAAGATGTGATTTGTTAGCTTCCTGCCCTTCCTTCCTAGCCATTATGGGCTCCCCATCTAGGCCTGTAAGGAATGCTAGACTCATCCCTTTACAGTGCTCTCAGCCGTGGTGTTCTATCCCAGCAACATTGGAAAAGTATCTGATGTGTGGGCCTCGCCATATTCATTTTTAATAATTTTGTTATTTGAGAATGTCCTTAGACTGTTGACATCATGACTGCCTTGTCTCAACCTCCCCATGCTGAGATTAAGGGATGCACTGCCATACCTAGCTTAAACGTCATTTTTTAAAACGTAAGTTAACTTCCAGAGTCAGTGAGACCATCCACACTTGCATTTTGGACATGGCCATCTAGTAATGACTACATTTGCCTTTTCTATATACAACATGGTCTTGGCTTACATAAAGAATGTCATTTCCAGAGATCCTGAGACTTTCTGGGAATTACTGCCAAATCAAAGCTTTTACTTTTACAATTATTTAAACCCAGATGTACAGCTATACCTTAACCATTTCATTGGCCAGCGCTGGTGTATGGTCCAGCGTGTCAGAACCAGTCCTGTCTTGATGCTCCCCGTCTGTAAGCTCTGGCAGCATGACATCTGAAAACTAAACTTCAGTATGCATCCCTTCTTCATCCTCATTTAACTAGCTCATAGAAATGTGGTAAAGGAAAGAAAGCCGGCACTGAGTCCTGGCAGCATAACACCAGAGACTGCTCTCGCCTTCAGTATGAACGAGCTCACACTGTCTAGTAAGCTCTGCTTACATGGGCAAACCTATGTTACCATATTCCTCACCAAACCCTATCCACAAAGGGCTAAGTTTCAAAAATCTGAACTTTAAAATCTCTGCTATTTCTGAAGCTGAGTGCTAAGTGGGCTTTTTTTTTTCCTCCTAAAAGAGGTCCTCAGTGCTTAGAGGGGCCTGCTGTGGGTCAGGTGGCTGTAGCACATACCTTTAATCCCAGCATTTGGGAGGCAGAGGCAGACAGATCTCTGTGAGTTCAAGGCCAGCCTAATCTACAAAGCAAGTTGCAGGGTAGCCAGAGACACACAAAGAAACTCTATTTCAAAAACAAACAAACAAACAAACAAACAAAGATGCTTGTTGTGCAGAGCTGGCAACCAGAGTTTGATCTCCATCTACATACAGGTGAACAGAACCAACCCAAAGTGTGTACCATGGCACATTAACATGCACACACACAGGCAATAGTGT
>NW_021604635.1:661114-674683 GCF_004785775.1 Grammomys surdaster | reverse complement strand
TACCATGGCACATTAACATGCACACACACAGGCAATAGTGTGTACCACGGCACATTAACATGCACACAGGCAATAGTGATAATTTTAAAATAAATAAAAGAGGGATTATGGGCTGAGGATGTATCTTAACTGGGAAATACTTGTCTAGCATTCATGAAGCCCCCCCCCCCATACAACATTAAAACCATGTGTGGGGGACTAGAAAGGTGGTTCAGTGGTCAATTCCCAGCACCCACGCGGTGGGTCACAGCCATCTGAGATACCAGCCATTGGAGATCACACACCCCTTTCTGGCCTCAAGAGGGCACCAAGCATATGTGTGGTACACAGATATACTTTCAGTCAAAACACCCATATACAGGAAAATACAATCTAAAACTAAAAGGTGGGTGGTACATGTGGGTGGTACATGCCGATAGTCTCAGCACTCAGGAGCTGGAGGCGGGAGGGGCGCGAAGCTGAAGGTCCGGCTCAGCTACATAGAGAAGCAATGGCTGCTTCAGAAATAACAGTCTTAACGGAGAGATCCCCACACTGAGGCACTCCCACAGCAACAGCTGCGGCCCTGGGGCGGGGCCCGGAAAGAGTGGCCCACGTGATAGGAGAACAGTTCCTGGGGTGCAAGCCCCAGTTTGTTTGTCTGACTTCGGTGGCTTACTTATCGGCTTGAGCTGGTGGATGCTGGTCCTCTTGCTCCTCTCTGCCTGAGCACTGCCACAGAATCACTGCCCTCCACTGTGAAGTGTGGCTGAGTCTCAGTTCAGAGTCTCTCAGTACATGGGATACTTTACTGCCAGCCCTGGGGACAGTGCGGGCAGCAGTGTAGCTCTGACAGGGCATGAGCTTGGGATCTCCTTCAGAAAGACGGACCTCTGCTGGGACGCCATTACAATTGCCCATCTTCCTAGCATTCAGGAACCATCTGTTTATGCTCTCTCTGACCCTTCAGAGCCCTCCTGTGCGTTCCTGCTCATGACCTTACACCACGCTGCCGCTGAATCTATCTCTGCGTTGCCTCGGTGTCGAAACCATAGTGATCTCTTTTGGGTTGGGTTGGGATGGGTTTCTGACAGAGGGTCTCCCTGGAGCCCAGCCTGGCCTGAGGCTCACTAGGTAACTCAGTACTGAGATTATAGACACCTGCCACCAGGCCTGACTTATCTCATGGACTCCAATGTCAGGAGGACATGTTTTTTTGTTTGTTTTCCAATTTATATCCAACTTTCTAATAGATAAGGCCATCATCATAGCTAGGCTTATTATCACAGCCTGTGACTCAGGAATCAGTTCACTCAGGAGAACCACAATGTCAGGGCTAGCCTGGACCTCATAAAGAAAGCTTGTCTCAAAACAAAAACAAAAATAAAAAACCTGTCTAGCCGGGCAGTGGTGGTGCACGCCTTTAATCCCAGCACTTGGGAGGCAGAGGCAGGCAGATTTCTGAGTTCGAGGCCAGCCTGGTCTACAGAGTGAGTTCCAGGACAGCCAAGGCTACACAGAGAAACCCTGTCTCGAAAAACCAAAAAAACAAAACCAAACCTGTCTGGCCGGGTGTGGCCCTTGGATACATGTACCTTGGATGCTGAGGCAGGAGAGTAGCTGCTGGTTCCAGACTACAGGAGTTTGGGCTACAAAATGAGACCCCAATCTGAAAAATAAAGAGAAGGGAGGGAGAGAAGGAGGCAGGGAGTGAGGGAGGCAGGGAGGAAGGACAGTTTCAGATTCGGATAGTCACTGAATCACTGAGTGATCTAGGAAGCATTTCTCAGGCTTCACCTCGGTCTCTGTGAGTGTGGCCTCGGTACCTGCAGAGAGAGAATCACCATATAGCTGTCAGATGGTGGACTGCTGGGATTGCAGCAGTGGCATCTGGTTTGTTGTTGTTGTTGTCATTGTTGTTTTTAAAGTCAGGTTCTCACTGTGTAACCCTGACTGGCCTGTAACTTCCTGTGTAGACCAGGCTGGTCCTCAACTCACAAAGATGAGATCCTCCTGCCTCTGCCTCCTGAGTGCTGGGATTAAAGGCGTGAGCCCACATCTGCTTTTTAAAAAGTTTCCTATGTGAATCTCATGGTCAGATTTTTTTTTTATTTAGCTCAACTTATTGTGTCTTTTCAAACTCATGATTTTTAAAAATTATGTTTTTAATATAGCTTTACATTTTATTTTAAATATTTTAATTAAAAATAATTACATAAAATTAAAAAATTACATTATTGTGTGTTTGTATATTATGTAGGCATATGTGTACCCAGGTATACATGTGCGGTCAGGGAACAACTTTTGGGAGTCAATTCTCTCCTACCTGTAGGTCCTGAGAAGAACTGACCTTAAGGCTTTGACTGTTCTGGGAACGTGGTCTACCAGACTCCAGCTGCACTCCTCATTATGAGACTAAATGTTCTATTAGCTACCATCAAATACTAAGTTAAGCCTGCTTCAGTAAAGTTCGCAGAAGGGTTGGGGTGGTTCAGTTAAGAGAACAGTTGCCTAGCATGTCTGAATCCCTGGGTTCCATAAGAAAGGCAGGTGCACTGGGCAGTGGTGGCGCACCCCTTTAATCCTAGCACTTGGGAGGCAGAGGCAGGCAGATTTCTGAGTTTGAGGCCAGCCTGGTCTACAGAGTGAGTTCCAGGACAGCCAAGGCTACACAGAGAAACCCTGTCTCAAAAAACCAAAGGGGGGGGGGGCGCGAGGAAGGCAGGTGCACATGTAGCCACAGTCTCCTGCACTCAGAAGTTAAAAGAGGGGCGTCAGAAGCTGAGGGTCATCCTTGGCTACAGAGTGAGCTGGTGGCCAGCTCAGACTTTTGAGACTCTTATCTCTAAAGTAAAATAAAGTTCACAAAGAAACAAACTAAGTGGAACACTCACAGAAATGTAGGATTTAAAATATCCTACACCATAGAAATATTCTACAGCATAGCCTGTTTCTCTTTCAGTGCCAGTGTCATTGGGCACAGTGTCCTACACCTATAATCTGGTATCCAGAAGACAGAGGCAAGAGTCCTGGACAAGTTCAAGGCCAGCCTTGGCTACATACCAAGTTTTAGGCTAGCCTGGCTGTCTTAGCTAGGGTTTCTGTTGCTGTGATGACCAAAAACAACCTAGGTGAAAGGGTTTATTTCATAGAACTCTTAGGTCACATCCATCACAGAGGGAAGTCAGGATAGGAACTCAAGGCAGGAACCTGGGAGCAGGAGCTGAGGCAGGAGCCATGAAAGTACGTTGCTTACTGTCTTGTCTATATGCAGCCTGCTTCTTATACAACTCAGACCACCCACTCTAGGCCAAAGCCCCACTGAGCCCACCCATAGCAGTCGCTAACCAATTAATCAATGTCCCGAGAGTTGCTTATAGGTACCTGGGTAGAGGTGTTGAGGGTTCTGTCCCCACACAGCGTGAGCTTGTGTCAGGTTGACAAAAGAACCAGCTAGCACACAAGGATGCATAACAAGACTTTGTCTCCAAAGGAAAAAGGAAAAACAGACAGGGATCAGAAAATAAAGATATTATGATGTTATTTCAAAATTAAGCATGATGATACATGCCTGTAATTCCAGTAATGGGAGACAAAGACAGGAGGATCTTTGCAAGTTCAAAGCCAGTCAGAGGCCTTAAGAGCCTGTCTTATAACAAGCAAACAAACAAATAAAAAAAAAAATCATTGCAAACAAGTGTAATGTACGAACTTTGATTGATTATAGTTTGGAAAAAAAGCTGAAAACCATTGAGTGGAGCCTGGCTGTGCCAGGCATGATGGCTCATGCCTCTAATCCCAGCACTCCAGAGGCAGAGGCAAGACACTCTCTGTGAGTTCAAGGCCAGCTTGGTCTACAAAGGTAGTCCAGGATAGCCAGAGCTACACATAGAAACAATGTCTCCAGAGGGGAAAATAAAACAAAACAAGATACTGTCTGCTCTTCCAGAGGACCTGGGTTCAATTCCCAGCTCCCACAGGGCAGCTTTCAGTTGTCTATGACTCTAGTTCTAGGGCATCCAGTGCCCTCTCCTGGCCTCCTCAGGCACTGCACAAGCATGATGCGCAGACAGACCTGCAGGCAAGAGACCCACACACATTTTTTCTTTTAATTAAAATAATTAAAAATATTGGGCTGAGGCTAAGACAAGGACTAGCTAGAAGATACTAGGGAATTATCTAACTTTTCTAGTTAACTTTCTGGGCTGGCAAAGTGGCTTAGGAAATAAAAGCACCTGCTGGGAAGCCTGACATGAGTTTGATTTCCAGAGCCCACGATGCAAGAACCAAGCTCTGAAAGCATCCTGCTCTCACCCCGCCCCGCGGCCTGCGTGCCCACAGTCCCTCTCACGTAGACACACAGTGATAATGATCAGTAAAATGATTTTTAAAAGATGTTTCTGGTTAACTCTCCTGGTGTAATCTCAGTGATGTGGTTATGCAAAAGAATATTCTCTACATACAAGTGAAAACCGAGGGGAAACAGTCTGCTGCCAACAGTGTGCCCCAGCCAGCTCCTGATGGTGACTATCAAATGTTTTAGAATTCTGTGCTCATGGCAGCTTGGAGTCAGCCATGATAGGTGTACCACAGGAATCTTCAAATGCTACATGGAGAGCTAACATACAAGCTTACTGCTGCCTACAGCCCCTCCCGCTCCCCCTCATCTTACAGAGTCCAGGCTGGCCTTGAACTCCTTATCCTCCTGTTTCCAACTCCTGAGTGCTGGGATGCTGGGGTTACAGGCATAGACTACCACACTCAGCACTGGAGTTTTCAAATACTTTATAATTAAATTTTGTTTTGTTTGGGGGTTTGCTTTCTTTTGTTTGTTTGTTGTTGTTATTTTGGTTTGTGTTTTTTTCTTTTTTGTATTTTGTGAGGGGGCAGGTGTTGGTTTGGTTTTGGTTTTGAACATAGGGTTTCTCTGTGTTGCTCTAGCTTTCCTGGAACTTCCTCTGTAGACCAGGATAGCCTCACACTCAGAGATCTGCTTGCCTCTGCCTCCCAAATTCTGAGATTAAAGGTGTGTGCTGCCATTACCACCTGGCTTATAATTAAATTTTGAAGAAAAAAAAATTTTTTTGCCGGGCGGTGGTGGCGTACGTCTTTAATCCCAGCACTTGGGAGGCAGAGAGGCAGGTGGATTTCTGAGTTCAAGGCCAGCCTGGTCTACAGAGTGAGTTCCAGAACAGCCAGGGCTATACAGAGAAACCCTGTCTCGAAAAACCTAAAAAAAAAAAAAAAAAAAAATTTAGCCTGTTTTTCAGAGCCATGCTGGGCCCTGAGACCTGGCTCTGCCAGCTGTGCCGTTCTCGGCTGTGTTCCTCCCTGCACTCTGGCAGTGTTCCTCCCTGTACTCTGGCTGTGTTCCTCCCTGCACTCTGGCAGTGTTCCTCCCTGTACTCTGGCTGTGTTCCTCCCTGCACTCTCTGCTGCTCTCCACTGCTTTCTCCCCTGCAGTCACCTTGCTACTCTTGACCCTGCGTCACATCAAAGCCCACTCTGCAAGACTTTCTGGTATCTGTCCTGGTTGACGCCGTCTCCCCTGCCCTGCACCCATACCACATCGCTGCCATGGTATCGCTGCATTTCAGTTCCTCTTTAGTTAACTCCTGGTCCTTGAGCAGAGAGGACATGACTCTCACATGTGGTGGGTGCCCCTAGAGCTCTTAGGAACTCAGCATTTGACTTCTCTTACAGACACCCACATGCCTGCAGTTGCCAGCCTAGAAGTCTAAGACACTGACTTGTCCAGTCCAGGTCCAGGAACACTGCAGCACTAAAAAGAGGGCCACACTCTCCTACCAAGTGTCTTCCGCATCCGAGTCCAGCCACCTTTGAGACAGTAGATCAAGCCAAAACTGATTGGATCTGATTAGGTGGAATGCCATAGTCAATGAAAGCTGAGGCCTTGGAGGGAGAGCTAAGCAGGCTAAGCTGTAGCCATGAGTGTAATCAAGGATTTTACTATCCAGTAACCTGTGCTCTCATGCAGCCCCCCCAAGCATCCCCCACGGAATTGATATGATCTTCACTTAGAACCAAGAACAGTTAAGTGGCTTCCCTCAAATGGTGGAGCTACAATAGAAACTTGAGTCTGGGCCGGGCAGTGGTGGCGCACGCCTTTAATCCCAGCACTTGGGAGGCAGAGGCAGGTGGACTTCTGAGTTCGATCGAGGCCAGCCTGGTCTACAGAGTGAGTTCCAGGACAGCCAGGGCTACACAGAGAGAAACCCTGTCTCGAAAAAAAAAGAAAGAAAGAAAGAAACTTGAGTCTGACTGTGCGCTCAGTCATTCCCAGGAGACTGGGGAAGCCTAGGCCAGTCTCCATGTGGGTGCTCGCTCAGTCATTCCCAGGAGACTGGGGACGCCTAGGCTGGAGCAGTCTCCATGTGGGTGCTCAGAATGTAAAGTTTAGTAGAAAGTGGCTCTACAGGAGAAGGCAGCAGAAAAACGTGGCCTCTGAGGAGGATGGAAGTGCATACTGTAACCCATCTCGTGGGTGGGGGAGGCTGAGACAGACTGTGAGTCACTGTGAGTAGAAGCCAGCCAGAGACTGTATAGTGAGTAGGCCAGGCAGAGCGAGATGCTGTCTGCTCTGCCCCTTCCCCCAAAAGTGTGATGGCTTAGCAGGTAAAGACAAGCCTGATAGACGTTTGAGCCCCAGAACCCACATAAAAATGGAAGAAAAGAACCTGACTTCATCACCCACAATTTGGTGGCTATGTGCATGCATGTGTACTTGCACACACACACACACACACACACACACACACTGTAAGAAAAGCTGAAATGTGGCCTCTTCTGTCTATTATCCTGAGTCACTGAGCTTCCCTGGACCTCCGACCCCTTGATTCTGTAATTGGAGTAATATACCAGCATATATTTTTATTCATGTTTTATGCATTATACAGTATGTAGCTTAAAGTCTCACGGGGAAGTCAATACATGAATAGAACATTAAAGTACAGCACTGTAGTAACGCTGTACTCTAGTACACACAGGATACTCCAGAGGGAGAAGAGCAGCCAGGCCTGGTACCATCATCCTAGGTCACTGAGTGCCTTCCACCCAGGTCAAATCTGGGTGCTTACTAGGAGTAGAAAGACAGCCCCAAGGGAGCCAGTGTGTCAGCTCTGGAAACTGCAGCTAGTTCCCCTTAATACATGAGCGAAAAATAGAAGGGAGAAAAATGAAGCTGGCGAGACTAGAGAGAGAGCTCTCATTCCCCCTGGGGAACCTGAATTGCTAAGGCTGTTGGAAGGCAGTGACAGATTTTAGATGAGCCTATATTTGCATGTATAAACCTTTTTGGCAGTGTGGTCTGGTGGATGGAGTTTGGGAAAGCTCCTTAGGATGTGAAAATAACCCAGCTGGGGAAGATGAGAAGCCAGTGTAGCACAGCAAAAAAGTGGAAAATCCAAGAGCTCAAAGGAGCTGCACAGATGGATGTGTACTCACTGACTGTCAGTGAGAATGTCCACATCTGATCCCAGCGATGGCGGTGGCAGCACAGCCCTTTAATCCCAGCACTCGGGAGGTAGGTAGAGGCGGGCGGCTCTCTGAGTTCCAGGACAGCCAGCGCCTTCCTGGCAGGATCCAGGTCAGAGAAACCCTGTCTCCAAAAACAAAAAGGAGATATTCACAGCACTGGCAGGAGAGGCTGTAACGCTCTCTGCTGTGACTCAGGTATCCAGGCTGAAGAGGATCTCTGCTGTGTGGCGGTCCCCAGGGCCAGAGGGAAAACCCTAGAGGGATTCTCATGGTCAGTCCATGCTGCAGCCCATCCGTAACATGCGTCTTCCATGACTCATAGACTGGGTCTTGCTACCTGGCCCCACCCACTCCCTAAAGGTCAGAGGAGTCAGCAGTGAGGGAGACTTCTAAAGCCATCACTGAGAAGACTGTTGAACAGGACAAGTTCAAAAGGTGAAGCCTTTTCTAACTCTAAATATAGTGATTTTGTTTACTGTTTTTATGGTGGTGTTGTTAGTCACTTGTCGGGCCTTGTGCACGAGTGCAGCCAGCTGCTGTGGAAGCCACAGGACTGGAGTTACAGGCGTTGGGAGCCACCAGGACCGAGGATAGTGCAAGCCAAGGCAAATCTGCAGCCCCCTCTTTGTTTTTGTGTTTGTTGATTTGTCCTTTGAAATAGTGTCTTGCCATGTAGCCCTGGCTGGCCTCTAACTCAGAGAAATCCACCTGCCTCTGCCTTCCAAGTTGGAATTAAAGGTGAGCACTGCCTGTGCTGACCCTGTGGCCCTTCCTTTCTTACAGTCACAGAGGCTGACGTCAGGCTGCTGGCTAGTGAGGACCAGTGCATTTGCAAAATGCTTTGTTCCATTTTCCCAAGGAAAATATTTCGGTTTTAAATAAGTCATAGTCAGATTTAATACTATATGTCTTTCTTGAATTTTCATTTTGATTATTATGTCAACATAAGGTGTTTTAATTTTTTTTTTTTAAGTATGAATGAAGATGTTAATGGAGGCTTTTCCCCCTCTCCCGCATAAAATATCAGGCCACTGAATTCCAAATGCGGGAGACATCACCGCTTGGCCTTCATTACTGCCTTCCCAGCGTGAGACTTTGTGCAGATCAAGGGGCGGGTGTGAGCAGAGGAGTAACTGGGCTGATTGGAGCCTATTGTGCTGGCTTCTGTAGCCTTAGGGAGGTGATGGTGCCTGGAGACCACCTGGAAACATGTCCTCTTTCTCAAGACGAGAGCAGAAATACTGGATTTACATGTTTCCTGTCCCCCACCCCCACCCCAGTTAAATTGTGGTCCTCACTGTACAACCACAACTGACTTATTGTGCATTTATTTCTTAACAGTTGCGAGAAACAATCAAAGCTGGCAAAGGTGTGACTTCAGCTATTGACCTGTGTCGTTACCATGGAAACAAGGCACTAGCGGCCCTGGAGAGCTTCCCTCCCTCAGAGGCCAGATCGGCTTTAGAAAACATTGTGTTTGCTGTGACCAGATTTTCATGACACCAAATTAAAAAGACACTATTGTTCCTTAACTGAAAAACCCAGAAAATGAGGTGGACAGGAGAGCTTTTCGTGATGAAAAAAGTAACGTGTTTAATGACTTTAGAAATATATATGTATTTTGTTCCTGTCCTTTATCTCGTGCTTAATGAATCTGTCCTTTGGAACCACCACAAACAGACCGAGAAGGGAAAGGTCACGCGGTTTTCACTTGTCACGCCAGAGCACACTTGAGGCTGCAGCAACAGAAATAATTAATGAGGCTCGCTCCTGTGACCTCAGCAAATGGACAGGAAATAAGTCCTTATTGATTGGACCAAGCCCGGGATGGCGCCAGGGCGGTGGCTGTGGTTTTCCTTCCAAAGAGGACAGAGCAAGCTGTAGCTGCAGGTGTCAAGCGAAGCACTGGATGCCAGCCAGGGGAGACACATCGAAACTGATGGCCAGTCTATTGTAGTGGAGAATAGCGAGATTTGTTAAGCAGAAATCTGTGTTGCCTGCTGTCTTGAAATCATGTCTCTGTGCATGTAGTGTGAGAGCCCTGTGCATCCTCATTTCTATCTGATTTGGGAGAGGTGAAGGAAATGTTCAGTTGCCAAATACTTGAAATTGGATATTAAAGTGTTACCAAGTGTTGATTCGACTGTATAAGAAATTGTCTGCCTTTCTTTCTTAAAGATCAAATTTAGGACACATTTCAAGCTAGGCATGGTGGCACACACCTTTAAACCCAGCACTCGGGAGGCAGAAGCAGGTGGATCTCTGAGTTTCAGGCCAGCCTGGTCTACAGAGTGAGTTCCAGGACAGCCAGGGCTACACAGAGAGACCCTGTCTGGAAAACAAACAAAAAAGACACAATTCAAAGGCCAGGGTTTTTTCATTTCAAAAGCAGTGTATCCACTTATGATACTTTGTTTAGGAGACTCCCTCTGGTTTTCACAGCTTGCAGAAATGTAACTGTAACACTGGGACTGGTTGGTAAGAGTTTTGTTTTAGCCTCACAATGTCAACTTTGGATCTTGAGCCACAGACATTGAGTTACAGAAAGAACACTCACATAGGCCTGCGATCGGACTCTGTCTCCGTGTGGTCGCAGACGATACCCGTGGTTTGCACAGATGCAATCCGAGATTCCCGTTGACAAGAAGGCTGAATTTACTTAAATGATCTCAACGGAGACTCAGCTGCCTTTCCTCCTCGTGTGTGTAATTACAGCCCTATCTGAAGACAGACAACACGGGAAGCAGATTGTGTTACCTGCTGCACTCGAACACTAGGAGAAGTCATCTTAGTTCAATTCCTCCCCCGAAAAGTTCCAACCAGGACATGTGGCCCATGGTGAGGAGAAAGTGTAAGCCCACAGAGGTTAAGCTGTAAGAGAAGTGACGGTCACACACCCACAACATGTAGATTGACCATAGAAAACGGCACTCTGCTTGAACCATGTCTTCTCTGTGAGCATGGCTTAATTAGTAACTATGGTGACAATGCGACAGCTCTAGCCAGGTTCTAATCGTTAACTTCCCCGAGGAGGAGCCCGGATGTGCAGCTGAGCGGCTATACAAGCGAGGAGTCTTCCCTTCCTCCCCCATATCTGCTTCACTGTGTGGCCATTCAAAAGTCACTCCCCTCTCACCTCAATTTCCTCTCCCGTAACAAGAGATGAAAGGAGGTGAGTGAGTCCCTCCCAGGTTTGTTTGTGAGTGACTGTCATGCTGGAGTGGCCACACCTGCAGTCCCAGCACTGGGAGGCCGAGGGAGCCTGGCTAAGCTGCATAGTGAGTTCAGAGGCCAGCTTGGATGAAACAGACCCTGTCTGAAAACATACAAAGTTCACCATTTCTGACGACCTAGGAAAAGTGCTGCATCAGCTCCCAGAGGAGGGAAGGGGGACCTTGGAAGCCTCAGAGACCGCTAACACTGAGCTTCTGGCCCAGCTTGCTCACATGACCTAAACCGTTCCACCCGCCTTACCTGACACGTGACATGCTCCTGGATTCTGTGGCTCAACACCCATCTTTGCTTCTTTGGAGCCTTTCTGCCTCTCTTTTATCTTCCAGCAACTTCTGTGACCTCTATTCTGCCCCCTCCTTTAAAAAAAATATAGAGTCTCAAGGATCACAGACTGGCCTTGAACCCCCTAGCTAGCAGAAGATGGCCTTGAACTGGTATTCCTGGCTGCCTCTCCCAAGTGCTGTCTATATGCACTGAGATCCAGCTGTCTCCACCCTACAGCGCTGGAGTTACAGGCACACGCATGAACACCGCCAGCCATGGACAGGCATACTGGAACAGGAACTCAGCATCTCACGCTTGCAACAACACAATGCCTTTACCTGACGGGCCATCTTTCGGCTCCGCACCCTGTTCTTGAATCTTCCCTTTCTTCGTCACTGGCTATCCATGCTCCCTTCTCCCCATGCCTCAAGTCCTTCTCTTTACCCTGTTTGTCTCCTCCATTCTCTCTCTCTCCCCGCTTTAGAAGAAGCCATCTTGCAGGGTGGAGTGGGTGGTACAGGCCTTTAAAGCTCAGCACTCCAGAAGCAGAGGCTGGCAGAACTCTGACTTAAAGGGCAGCCTGATGTACAGGGTGAGGTCCAGACCAGTCAGTATTACAGTCTGACTACATCCAAAAGTCAAAACCCCAGAAACCCTTACAGTCCATTGGGTTTGTTTGTTTGTTTGTTTGTTTGTGTTTTTGTTTTTTTTTTTGGTTTTTTGAGACAGGGTTTCTCTGTGTAGCCCTGGCTGTCCTGGAACTCACTCTGTAGACCAGGCTGGTCTCGAACTCAGAAATCCACCTTCCTCTGCCTCCCAAGTGCTGGGATTAAAGGCGTGCGCCACCACTGCCCGGCTTGCACTACCCTCTCTTAATAGCTTCAGGGTCACAGGCAGACCCCTAAAGGACACCTGCAGAGCCCCTGAGCCCTGTGACCAAGCTCCAAGAGACAGTCTATCCTAGACATTTTGATTGTATTTCTCCAGAAACTACAATACAGAGCCTCACTAGTGCTAAGGAGTGCTCTGCTGGTGAGTTACATAACCCTCGGCCCCCAAATCTCTTTCATATTGTTTGAATTTGGTTTCCTTTTTTGAGACAGGGTCTCAATAAAGCCCAGGCTAGCTGTGTAGCCAATTATGATCTTGAGCTTCTGATTGTCCTGCCTCCACCTGGTGAGTGCTGGGATTGCAGACGTGTGTCCCACATATGGCTTATGCAGTACTAAGGAGGATAGGACTTTGTGCTTGCTAGAAGCAATGGGGAAGCGTGTCGTTCACTGATGGGGATGTGGATTAGCAGTAGAGTACAGACTAGCTTTCTCAAAGCCCTGAGATTCAACATCCAACGCTAAAAGAAAAGTGGGTGGGGCTGGGGGCGTGGCCCAGAGGTTTAGCGTACTGGCTAACTGGGACCTAGGTTCAGTCCCAGTACCCCTATGGTGGCCCACAACTGTCTGTAACTCTAGTTTCTGGGAATCTGAATCCCCTCTTCTAGTCTCCACGGAGACAAGGCATGTGTGTACATAGCACACGTACATGCAAACACTCTTACACATAAAGATAAATAACTTTTTTTTTAAATGGGCCTATGGCTCAGTTAGTAGATGTTTGCACAAAGCCCTGGTTTAATTCCCAGTATCCAGTGAAACCAGGCCTAATAGTAAACTCCTGTGATTCTAGTATTCCGGAGATAGAAACAGGAGGATCACAAGTTCAGTACATAGCTGCACAGTAAGTTTAAGGACAGCCTGGGCCATTTGCAATCCACTGCCATTTTATTTGTGTCTTTGAGATGTTTTTTCTTCACTTTCTTTGGCTTTTAGGAGGTTTGGGTTTTTTGGTTGGTTGCTTGGTTGCTTGGTTGCTTGGTTGGTTGGTTTAGTTTTGTTTTTTAGACAAGGCGTCGCTGTGTTTTCCAAGCTGGCCTCAAACTCATGGCTGTCAATATTCTTGCTTCATCCTACCAAGCCCCGGGCTTACAGGCCACACTGTCATATCTGGCTTCTTCCAGCTTACTTGTCAGGAATGTTTCTTTGTATGTTGTGATTATGGTATGGACTCCACCCTGGGTCCTCCTGTCTCTATGTACATTTTTCCATTGCATGCAGGCTTCACAGCTGTTACTAACAAGTATTAAAAGGCTAGCCTCTGCTACAAGGTGAGCTCTAAAAGCTAGCCTCTGATACAGGACATGTTCTGACCTGATACTGCCTTAGTGGCACTGGTGGTATGCAAGATACCGCTGGTCTGCATCCGTTCCCTGCCACACCCACATCTTCCATCTCAGAATCCAGTGTCTTCAGACCAAAGAAGCATTCTGTCGGCTGGCCATAGCTTCTCGTGGCCAGCACCATTGAGAAGTCATTCTGTGGGATGAGAAGCCCCCTTCACTTCTTCAAAGACTTAGAAGGACACTCTTAGGGTTTGTTCAAAGGGACACAAACAAAATGATCTTTGATGTAAAATTGTTCATGCTGCAAATATGTGAGCTTATTCTGTTGTTGCTATTTTTGCCCACTCTCTTCTGCTGCTCCTGCTGCTGTTCCTGCTGCTCCTGCTGCTGCTCCTGCTGCTGCTCCTGCTGTTCCTGCT
>NW_021604635.1:658173-661104 GCF_004785775.1 Grammomys surdaster | reverse complement strand
TCCTCTTGCTCCTCCTACTGCTCCTGTTGCTGCTCCTGCTGCTCCTGCTGCTCCTGCTGGTTTTGAAAGACAAAGTTTCCTAATGGCCTGGGCAGCTTCTGACTCATGGCTGTTGTCCTCGATATCCAGACTTGAGCCATCACACTTAGCTGTGTCCATTGTCCTGTTTGGGTCTTTGTGTGTGTGTGTTTATTAGCACATATTAACTATACATAATAATGAGTTTCATTATACACTTCCATATATGCAGATCATGTATTTTGCTTATACCCACCCGCATTACCCTCTCTGGTCCCCCCTCTCCTTCTGCTGATCTGTTCCCACTCCCCAACTAGTGGACCCAGTGAGGTTCACTAGGGTTTTTTACAGTAGCCCAAGTGAAGGATGACTTACAGAACATAGGATTCTCAACAGTGGCTACACCACTGAAAAGAACGTTTCGCCATCCCACAGCGACCCGCCAACGGCCTGGCAATCCTCAGTGAGGGATGGGAACTCATAGGTCCCTTCCTGCTCCATGGCAGGGAACTGATGGGTCCAAGAAAGATCTGTGCCGGTTTTGTGCTGCAGGTGGTCTTGGCTGCTGTGATTTGGGAGTAACACAGCCTTGTCTTACTTTGTGAGCAGCAGTCCGCAGTGCTCTGCTCCTCCTAAGGTCTTTAGACTCTCCCCACCCTATCCTCAGAGTCACCCTATCCTCAGAGTTCCCTGTTGTTTGTTTAGGTGTAAAAAGATCTCCAGTTACTTAACATGTGCGAGGACCCGGGTTCGGATTCAATCCTCAGTTCTACATAAACCGGGTGTTAGAGTCATGGGTGTAGGTAGAGGCAGGAGGATCAGACGCTCAAGGTCATCTTCAGGTACATAGAGAGTCCCAAACCAGCTTTGGGTGCATATAGACCCCGTCTCTGAAAACACAAACAGTAAATAAACCTCTTTGTGTTGCTGTAACAATATGCCTGAGGCTGGGTTCTTTATTTGGCTCTCGGTTCTCGCAGCTGGCGTTGACGTCTGGGCTCCTAACTTCATGTAGGACCATATGTGTAGAGGATCACCAAGGGGACCTGATCTCTGCAGTGACCTCACCCTAGGAGAATGTACAATGCCATCCACTGGCAGTGCCCCAGGACCTACTCACCTCCCGCTTTTAGAGACAGGCCCACCACTCACCAACCTACTAGAGCCCCAGTTTCTACCACGTGGACTTCTAGGGGATAAACTACACCTGATCTATGGCAACGTTCTCGGGGAGTTAAACTGGGCTCTCGGCGTTTCCTGCCTGGGTTGAGTACCACCTTGCTGTTCACGCTCCTGTTCCCTTTCCAGATGTCTGCCCTTTGCCCACACTGCCCTGCTCCACAGAGACTTAGGTCGCGTGTGTGGCACCTGGCTCCTCACCTGTGCTTGTTTCCACCTCCCTTTCTCCTCCTTCCCCTCCCCCATTAGCGGTCTTCCCGTTGCATTTTTAGCATACCATCGCACACACGTGGAGGTCAAAGGACAACCTGTAGGCGCCAGGGCTCCCCTTCCATCCTGTGGGCTCCAAAGATCAAACTCAGGCCATCAGGTTTGGTGGCCCTCTTAGCCATCTCGTCACATTCTGAGACAGGATCTCAGGGCACTCAGGCTGGCCTCCTACTCAGTGTGCAGTGGAGAATGAACGAGAACCCTGCTCCTCCTGCCTCTACTTCCCAAGTGCTGAGATTACTGATAGGTTTTTTTTTCCTCTCTCTGCCGGTAAAATGAACCAATTCAAGCCAGATTAGTTGATATCAAATGCAAGTTTATTGGGAAGCTGCTCTTGGGTGAGTGAGTTCACTGGCCCCAAGGACCAAAACTCGGGAAGCCACCTCGAGAGACAGAGGCAGAGGATGCGCACTCCGAGAGAGAAAGAGAGAGAACAGGGAGACCAAACTGTCTGGATTCTGTAGGGAAGAGCCTCTGGGGGAGGGGCAGCCCAGCCCCTGGACTTTCAGCTCAGGATTTCCAGCAGAGTATTCCAGGTAGGGACTGGGGATGCTGGGACAGCAAAGAAGCCCGGTCTGCTTTGATATGTAAGATATATACCTCACTCCCTTGTCCCAGGGTCTGAAACCAGTTACAATCAGATGACACCACATTTGATTTTTTCTTTCTGTTTTGTTTTCTTTTACATTTTTTTCTTTTCTTTCTTTTCTTTTTTTTTTTAAGATATAAGTACACGGAAGCTGTCTTCAGACACACCAGAAGAGGCCATCAGATCCCATTACAGATGGTTGTGAGGCACCATGTGGTTGCTGGGAATTGAACTCAGGACCTCTGGAAGAGCAGTCAGCACTCATAACCACTGAGCCATCTCTCCAGCCCTGTTTTACAAATTTTTTTTATAAAAAACATCTTTAGTGAAGTATATTTATATAATACAGATGTTTCTATTTATAATATATAATATAAATTTATTTTGTTTGTAATTCAATGATGATAAAGTACTATTATTATATAAAATATACAGCCAGATATGATGGTACATGCCTTTCAACCCAACACTAGGGAGGCAGAAGCAGGAGGAATTCTGAGCAGGGCTGCATGTGCTGCTCTCTCAACAGCAAAAACAAAGTAGCTACCTATGTGTGTGTGTTTATATGTTTGTATGTGTGTGTGTGTGTGTCTCTGCATGTACATATTGTTAGTATTCTGTCTAAACTTCACCTCCACAGTTACCTGGCAACAGCCAGGTAGGCCTGCCCACTATAAAAGGGGCTGCTTGCCCCCTCCTCACTCTCTTAATATCTTGATCTCTTGCCTGTAGCTTCTCTCTGCTCCCTCCCCCTTTCCCTTCCCCTTCTCTCCATGTGGTTATGGCCAGCCTCTACTCCTCTACTTCTCTGCTCGCTCTCCCTCTCTCTCTCTCTCTCTCTCTCTCTCTCTCTCTCTCTCTCTCTCTCTCTCTCT
>NW_021604635.1:640766-653266 GCF_004785775.1 Grammomys surdaster | reverse complement strand
ATCATGCTGGCATGCAGACTACTTGAGAAGAAGCTCTGAGTCCTACATCCAGATCCACGGGTAGCAGGAAGAGACAAAAAGAACACCAGCATTTGAGACCTCAAAGCCCAGTTGACACACTTTCTCCAACATGGCTACCCCTACCCCAATAAGGCCACTCTTCCTAGTGCCACAGTCTGTTAGCATTCAAATACATGAGCCTGTGGCCAACATTCTTATTCAAAGTGCCACAAGAGATAATCACCTTGCCAGAGAGATTTGGAGCTCTACAGGGCTAGGGGCCATACCTTAACTTACCCAACTGTTTATTATGTGTATTAATTCCTCCCTCAGTCTGACTCCGGACTTAGGGGAGCCCCTCAGTCTCTCCGTCCCTCTTCCCAGTGTGACCATGTGGAATAAATCTCACTTTTCTGCTTCTCACTATTAACTTGGCTGCTTTAGCTGACTTACTGAAGATGAGTAGCTGAACCTGGCTTTTTGGGGGACAGTCTGTGACCCCTAAATCCCACAGCATCTCCTCTTGCTTTGTTGTAGAGACTCAGAGAGAAGTACACAGTGAGATCCTGTCCCAAAAAAGCTGAAAGAGCAGAGATGGAAAGAAACGGAAATAGGGGCTGGAGAGATGGCTCAGTGGTTAAGGACACTGGCTGCTCTTCCAGAGGTACTAGGTTCAATTCCCAGTGCCCACATGGCAGCTCACAACTGTCTGTAACTCTAAGATCTGACACCCTCACACAGACAAAACCCAGGTAAAACACCAATGCACGTAAAATAAACAAGTTAATGGAACAGAGACAGCCATGCTGACTAGTAACTAGCTGTTCAGTAGCTGTTTCTCAGTCACACAAAGGCTCCAGTTCCATAGACGCTGTTAGAAGGAATGGGTTTTTCCATTTTTCTTTTTTCCTTCTGAACAGAGTCACTCACTATAGAATCCAGTATGGCCTCAAGCACAGTCATTCTGTCTCAGACTCCTGAGTATGTGTGATCATAGGTGGATAACACACGCGGTTCTCAGGAAATACACTTTATACTGACCGTCAGGAAACAACGACTCACGACCCTCACTGAGTAGCGCGTAAGTCTAATGAGACTGAGAGGCAGCCCAGGAGGTAAGAGGGTTTAGACAGCGTACATAGCACGAAGACTTGAGTTTGAGTCCCCAGCACCTACTTAAGAAGCCAGGCTTGGTCATACCTGCCTGAACCCCCAGCTCTGGGGATAGGGTTGGGTAGACAGAGGTAAGAGGATTCCTTGATTCTGTATCATTAGCCTCCCTCCAGATTCAGAAAAGGGCCAGTTTGAAAATGGTAATGTGGAGGATGACGGAGCTGGACACCTGGCCCTCACCAGGATTCTGTGGTACTAGGGATGGGGGCCAGGACTCCCTGCATGCTAGACAAGCACTCTACCTGATGAGCCTGATCCCAGTCCTGATGCTGAAAGATGACATTAGACAACATGTGAGTGTGTGTGTTGTGCCCAGTAGGGTGGCACATGCCTGTGACCCTAGCCTTCAGTAGGTGGAGGTGAGAGCACTGGAAGCCCACGCCCAGTGACACACCTTCTCCAACAAGGCCACACCTCCTAATCCTTTCTAAACTCTTTCACTGAGAACCAAGCATTCAAAACCATGGGCGATTCTCATTCAAACACCACACTACCTAGCAAGTTAGAGGCCAGTCTGGGTTACATGAGAGACTCTCCAAATTAAATATATGTGTATTTTTTTCCTTTTCTTTTTTTTCCTGTCAGGGTACTGTGTAAGAGACTGTAAAAGATGGAGGGAAATTGTAAGGGACAAAGACAGACATCATGTATCATATGCTGGTTTAATCTGTTTGTCTTGAGACACAGCCTCAATGTGTAGACCTGGCTTCCCCAAAGCTTGCTCTGTAAACCAGGCTGGCCTCATACTCCTAGAGATCCACTTGCTCTAGGATTAAGGCATGTGACACATGCAGGGTGCCATCATATGCTGTTATTGTTCCAGAGAACAAAGAGCAAGATGATTTTTTTTTTTTTTTTTTGGTTTTTTCGAGACAGGGTTTCTCTGTGTAGCCCTGACTGTCCTGGAACTCACTCTGTAGACCAGGCCGGCCTCGAACTCAGAAATCTGCCTGTCTCTGCCTCCCAAGTGCTGGGATTAAAGGCATGTGCCACCACAGCTCGGCGAGCAAGATAATATAATAATCAAAATACTTAGTCATGCAGTGGTGGCGCACACCTTTAATCCCAGCACTCAGGAGGTAGAGGCAAGTGGATCTGAGTTCAAAGCCAGCCTTGTCTACAGGGTTAGTTTCAGGATAGGCAGGGCTATGCAGACAAACTCTACCTCAAAATACTTCTGTGCTTCTAACCATTCAGCCTCAAATCACAGTCCCCTCCCCCACAGGGACACACACGTAGAACAAACTAGAGGAAGAAACAGATACTAACACGGCACATTTCAGAAACTGAGCAAGTAAATGTGGTACCCCATGCCTGTAACCACAAACTGGGGAGACTGAGGCAGGAAAAATCATGAGTTCAAGGCCAGCTGAAGCCTCATTAGAACATCCCCTCCCACCACCACCAATTCAAGAATTGACAAAGACAGCTTGGCGGCATAACCCTTTAATCACTTGAAAGACAGAGGTGGGTGGATTTCTATGCATTCAAGGACAGGCTAGTTTTGAGACTCTGTCCAAAAAAATAAAGAGAAAAGGAGGGAGAGGGAGAAAAGGAAGAAAAAGAAGAAAGAAGGGAGAGAGAAAAAGGAAGGAAGAAGGAAGGAAGGAAGGAAGGAAGGAAGGAAGGGAGGGAGGGAGGGAGGGAGGGAGGGAGGGAGGGAGGGAGGGAGGGAGAGAGACAAGGAGGGAGGCAGGGAGGCAGGAAGGGAAGGAGGGATGAAAGGAAGAAGGAAGGAAGGAGATGACTCCAAGAGCTGATTGGTTGCAAGCATGAGGAACTGAATTTGAGTCCCCAGAACCAATGTAAAAATCAATCAGTCAATCAATCCAGGGCCAAGTGTACAGGTGTGCTATAATCTCAGAACTGAAAAAAATCCAGACCAAAGGACCCCGGGGCATCAGCCAGGGGTAGTCAAATTGTGGAGCTCTAAGTTTAATGAAAGAGTCTATCTCAAAAACAGTGAGGGGCCAGGGTGGGGGTGGGGGCTGGCAGGATGTCTCAGGGGCAAAAGCTTGTACCACAGAGCCTGGAGACCTGAGTCCTAGCCCCACGCCCATGTAGAAGTAAGAGAGACCTGAGTTCCTGAGGTTGCCGCCAGCCTCCTGCACACACACACTGGCGACCTCCCGTCATACACATATAATATACACCCCAAGGTAGAGAAACTGCTGTTTATGAAATGACCACATTAAAACTTTAAAACGAATGAAGAAGCCCGGGGCTCAGCTGTGTGTCAGCACCGCTCCATGTCCTGGGAATTGTCAGTCAGCAATAGCTAACTTACAGGTTGATCCGTGACGTCAGTGTTTAACTTACCAAAATGACTTTCGCTTTGTTCTATCAATACTTTATCCATAAAAGGGAATCAATGAACTCGTGTACGTAAGATATTTATCACGATGTCTAATTTCATTTCCTTCGTCATTTTGTCTAAGAGGCCTTCCCTCAATTCTAGTTGTTATAAATTGATCCGGTAAAACCTGCCTGTAGCTGGCTGAATGAGATGCCAAGAATTCGGGCGTGTGAATTGTGAGTGTTTGTGAAGCTGACAATGGAGTGTCCGGTATGGGTCCCTACAGCTAGCTGCTGAGGACTCTGGGAGCCTAGCTGACTGTTGAATTCATGCCAGGCCTGGCTACAGTTTGATGCCACCTGGTGGCAGTAGTGGTCCTGTTTGGAATATCATAGAGGATGACTGAATCCAGAGGCCCCAGTATAGCCCCACTGATTCCAGACTGTCCCAGGTAGTCGGGCAGGTTCAGAGGCTCAGCTGGGGGTGCAGGGGCCGTGAGGACCAGGGTCTCACTCCCACCCTCTTTTCTTTCAGAAGTCCACACGGGTTTTTTCGCTCGTGTGGCTGCGGCTCAGACCCAGAGTTTGTTCCTGACACTGGCATAGCCTTTTAAGTCCCATCTCCAGCCTTTGTATGTGTCCTGTTCAAACAGAAGCTAACCAGGGACTGGGAGCAAGCTGTTAATTCTGCATAACTAAAATTACATCTACAGGTTTTTCTTTTTCCATTTCTGTGTGTGTTTGTGTGTATGTATATGCACTTGCATATATTTTATGCATGTTTGCATATGTGTGGGTGCACACAGACACCCAAAGTTGATGTCCACATCATCCTCGATGGCTCTTCTTATTCACTGAGGCAGATTCTCTCAGTCGAACCCTGAACTCAAAGGTAAGGCTAGTCTCATTAGTCAACTTGTTCTGGGGATCCCTTCTGAGTGCCTTCAGAGGCTAACATGACAAATGAGCCTCCATACCTTCTGGAACTTTCTATGGTGGGTTTGGAGGATGAAAATCCCAGCTTCAGGCTTAACTCAGCAAGCACTTTAACCACTGAGCCATCTCACCAGCCCTCAGCTACATTTTATTGTTTTTTTTAAAAGATGTAGTTATTTTATGTGTATGAATGCTTTGACTGCACATATATGTATATGTACCATGTTCATGCCTGGTATCAACAGAGGCCAGAGGAAGATGTCAGAGCCCCTGAAACTGGAACCACTGTGAGTGACCATGTGAATTCTGGGAATTGGCCTTGGGTCTTCTGTAAGGATACTGTGATCTTGACCACTGAGCCATCTCTCCAGCACCCAAGTTTGTTTGTTATGACTGTATATAATCACATAGCTTTACCATGGGTATTAAGGATCACTGCAACATTCACAACAACAAGTCACCCCCACCCCCACACCCCGAGACAGGGTTTCTCTATGTAGCTCTGGTTCTCCTGAACTCACTGTGTAGAGTAGACTGGCCTTGAACTCAGAGCTCCACCTACCTCTGCCTCCCAAGTGCTGGGATTAAAGATGTGTGCCGCCACCACTCAGCTAGCAAGACTTTTTATTAAAGAGTTTTTGATTATTCTAAATGTTTAGTTGGCTATTTTTAAAAGCCTTTATTATAAACCCTGGTATGGTGGAACACAACTGTACCTACTGCAGAAGCAGGAGAATCAGGATTTTAAGGCTTTCATAATGGATTCAAGACTAGTCTGGGTTACATGAGATCGTGTCTAAAAACCAGAGATACAGAGAAAGAGATGAGGGAAAAGGAGAGAGCACATGAAGGTAAAAAAAATTCATTCCATCCAGAGGGTAGTAATCTTCTTGCATAAATGTTTCCAATCTTTCAACAGTGTCATGAGTTTGAGGCCAACCTAGGATATATGCCAACACATTGTCTCAAAATAAAACCAAAATGCCCATGCTCTGTAGAGCTGCATGGAGCCACAAGGCTGTAAAGGGTCAGTGGTCAGTTCCTGGATGTCTTTCTTGGCCTGTCACTCTTCCTAGCATCTTCCGACTCAGACAGGGAGTCTGAGAAACCAGCACTACTGAGAATGGCAGAGGTCTGGGACCAGGGTCTCCCCGACTTCCCCTCTCTTGAGGCAGTCAGTAGCTACATTTGCCTTTCAGGAAACAGCCAAGCACCATGCTGATTGTCCCTTGTTGGAAGCTTCAGGCAAAGGATGGAAGAAGGCCTGCTCACCATCGTCTTGACAGGTTTACCTGCTGTCTGTCCTTCCTGTCCTGCCCTCCCCTCCAGCTACTCAAAAGTGTGAATTGCAAGATGGTATCACCACTTCCCTGTCTCAGCTGTGGCCCACAACTTCCTTGTCCTTCTCAGGTACAGCCCTGCCCCCACCACCCCCACCCATGCCTGCGCTCCCCCACCCCCATGCGTGCCCCACCACCCTGCCTCTATGAAGTCTCCCAGATCTGTTCTGACTCCTTGCTCACCCCAGCTTGTTTCCTCTGATGCTGCGGGCTTTACCTCTCTGCCTCCAGGGCTAGCCTCTGACTGAAGGTTTAAAGTGATCTCTCGCCTGCGCACGCCTTAACTCCCTAAAGACTCGAAAGTCCACATGGAGTTAATTTTGAAGGCCTTGTCACATGAAAACTGGCCAGGCCATCAGCCAAAGAGTTCTCCTTCAGCCTGTCCTCTCCTGCCAGGACAGGCGTGCTCAGCCCTATATTTAGGACCTAAGTGGTCCCCCTCGCCTCTTTCTATAACTGATAGGAGCCAAACTGTCACTCTCAGTTAGTGTAGGCTAGACCGCCGTCATAACTAAAGTCATTTCTTTACCTGCCTATTGCCAAATACACTTTGTACATTTTACACAAGTACACTGTTAATTTACTGGAAATAAGAATGGTTGTATACCTGGGCCACAGACTTCCAGTAACCCACATTTACCTGCCACTGCCTTCTGAGTAGTCTACATTTGAAAATTTAAAAAGTTAGGGGCTGGAGAGATGGCTCAGGAGATGGCACTGACTGTTTTCCAGAGGTCCTGAGTTCAATTCCCAGTAACCACGTGGCAACTCACAACCATCTGTAATGGGATTCAATGCCCTCTCCTGGTGTGTCTGAAGACAGCTACAGTATTCTCACATATATGAAATAAACAAATTAATTTAAGAAAATTTAGCTGAGTGGTGGTGGTGCACACCTTTAATCTCAGCACCTGGGAGGCAGAGGCAGGCAAATCTCTGTGATTTGGAAGCTAGCCATCTCAAAAAAACAACTATTAATTGATTAAAATCATTGGAGGAATTGAAGCTAGTCCTTAATTTTTTTTTTTCAAATGTAGGAGTTGAAGAGATGGCCTAGCACTCCAGAGTACTTGCTGCTTTAGGAAGAGCCAGTTTCCATTCCCAGCCAGCACCCACGTGGTAGCTCACAACCCTCCATCCATAACTACAGTTCTACGGGGGTCTGACACCCCCTTCTGAGCTCCTTGGGCCCCAGGCACCCACATGGTACACATACATAACATGCAGGGAAAACTCACACAATAAATAAGTCTAAAAACATCTTTAATTTTTCTTTTTCCTCTTTTGAGACAGAGTTTCTCTGTGTAGCCCTGACTGTCCTAGAACTTGCTCTGAAAACCAGGCTGGCCTCAGAGATCCACCTCTGCCTCCTGAGTTCTGGAAATAAAGACGTTTACCACCACTGCCCAGCTAACTTTTTAAACTTTCAAATGAAGACTACTCAAGAGGGCAGTAGCAGGTGGATGTGGATTGTTGGAATTCTGTGGCCCTATTTCCCTGAAACTCATGCTGGCTCCAAAGGGCCTGTATACTTCCTCTGCCTCCTGCTCAGTGCTGATTATGTAGGTCAGAAGGTAACTGGGTCATTTGTTTGAAGGGGTTTCATCTTGCCCTGCTCTTGACCACTCAGTCCAGACCACATTGAACCCACTCTCTCTTTTCCTTCACTGAAGAAAACAATGAACTAAAGGAGATTTCAGTGAGCTCTCTGCCCCAAGAGCCCTGTTTTTTTCCTCCCAGAGTGAAAGGGTTTTATTGCTTTAGCCCTTGGGACCTCACAGGATTTCACTCCATAGCCCATGCTAGCCTCACACTTGTGACATCCTCCTGCCTCAGCCTCCCTGGTATTGGAGTTCCAAACCTGTACCACCAAGTCTGGTCCAGTGCTGTTTGTTTGCTTGTTTGTTTTTGAGGCAGGGTTTCTTTGTGTAGCCCAGAGTGTCCTGGAACTCACAGAGATCCACCTACTTTGGCCTCCCGGAGTGCTGAGATTAAAGGCATGTACCACCACCACCCAGCTTTGGCTCAGTGTTTTAAATTACAGATGATACAGTAATAAAGAAAATCTACAATTGAATCAGAAATTGTCAGCCGGGCACTGGTGGCGCACGCCTTTAATCCCAGCACTTGGGAGGCAGAGGCAGGCGGATTTCTGAGTTCAAGAGTTCGAGGCTAGCCTGGTCTACAGAGTGAGTTCCAGGACAGCCAGAGCTACACAGAGAAACCCTGTCTCGAAAAAACAAAAAACAAAAAACAAAAAAACAAAAAAAATAAAAATAAAAAAATAAAAAATAAAAAAAAAAGAAATTGTCCATGATAAAATCAAGAAAATAAGGGTCTATGTTAGTAAAAGTGAATGGTGGTGGGGGGGATTGTTTTGTTGGTTTTATAAAATAAAGTCTTACTATACAGCCTAGTTTTGCCTCAGCCTCCTGAGTGTTGAGTACCATGTCTAGCAATTGTTATATACATGCAATATGAGACAAAGTAGAATATCCCATTAATTGACTGGTGTGGTGATTTGAGTGAGAGTGGGTCCCATAGGCTCATATATTTGAATACTGAGTCATCAAGAAGTAGCACTATGTAAAAGGATTAGAAGGATTGGGAGGTGTGGCCTTGCTGGAGGAAGTGTGTCACTGAGGGTGGGTTTTCAGGTTTCAAAAGCCCGTGCTAAGCCCAGTGTCTCCCTCTGCCTATGGAAGTATCAGGATGTAGTCCTCAGCTACTACCTCAGTGTCTGCCTGCAGGACACCATGCTTCCCGCCATCATGATAATGAACCGAACCTCTGAAACTGTAAGCCAGCCCCTAGTTAAGTGTTTTCATTCATAAGAGTTGCCTTGGTCACAGTGTCTCTTCATACCAATAAAGGAATGAATAAGACATCTGGATTGGTATTTTCTTCCTAAAGAACTTCCCTAGTGCTTCTGTGGTGATTTGAATATGCTTGTCCCAGGAAGTAGCACTACTAGGAGGTGTGGCCTTGTTGGAGGAGGTGTAGCCTTGTTGGAGGAAGTGTGTTACTGTGGGGGTGGGCTTTCAGACCCTCCTCCTAGCTCCCTGGAAGACAGTTTTCTCCTGACTGCCTTTGAATCAAGACACAGAACTCTCAGCTCCTTCTAGAGCACCATGTCTGCCTGGACACTGCCATATTTCCTGCCTTGATGATAATGAGCTGAACCTATGAACCTGTAAGGCAGCCCCAATTAAATGTTGTCCTTATAAGAGTTGCCTTGGTCACGGTGTCTCTTCATAGCAGTGGAATCCCTAAGACAGCTTCCTTATGGGTGGCAGTATGGGGCAATTATAGAACTTTCTTAAGTAATTATACATCTAATCTGTCCTGTAAATAGATAGGACAGCACTATATTTTTTGAGATACCAATCTACACTTCTATAATCTTTGTATTTTCCTTCTCTTGCTGCCAAGCAAATATCCCCATCAGGCCTTCAACAGCTCAAAGCCTAGGAGTGAGGGATTTGAGTGTGAGGCAATTAAGTTGGGCAGAAGCTTCTGTATGGTGATTAGCTGGCAGGGCCATGGTGTGGGCTTCCAGGCATCCTGGCTGAGAGCCAATGCTTGCTATGAGCCACAGTCACAAACTTGAGGCCAGGGCTTAGCAGAGGGGGGGTCATACAGGCGGGCTTCAGTTGGCCCTATGAATTTTAGCCATTTCGTATTAAAATTCTAGGCAAGTGGAAGTGATAGCACACATCTTTTTTTGTTGTTTTGTTTTTGTTTTTTGTTTTTTCGAGACAGGGTTTCTCTGTGTAGCCCTGGCTGTCCTGAAACTCACTCTGTAGACCAGGCTGGCCTTGAACTCATAAATCCACCTGTCTCTGCCTCCCAAGTGCTGGGATTAAAGGTGTGCACCGCCACCACCCGGCTGATAGCACACACCTTTAATGCTAGCATTCAGACGCATCTGGATCTCTGAGTTTGAGACCACCCACGTCTAGTGGGTGAGTTCAAGGTCCAGGTCAGTCAGAGCTACATTAAAAAGAAAGTTCTAGGTAATGTGGACTTGGGCCATAGTTCAGTGATCGAGTGTACTTGGCATGTATAAAGGTCTAAATTTAATTCACTGTATGGGGGATGGAGGGGGAAAAGAGGAGAGGGAAAAAAAGGCAGTTTTGCTTAAAAATCTGGATTTCTATGTGTCGTAAATAGGTGGCAGATTTGTCTATGTCAGGTTCATGCCACATAACTACCTGATTAGACTAGGAATCATGAATCTGGTTTTCATTACTATAATGAATTACCTGAAACTGGATAGTATTGATTTTTTTTTCAGTTACAAAATATTTTTAAGCTGGATTTCTTCCAAAGAAATTTATTAAGCTCATCGTTTTGAAAGCTGGAAAATGAAGACCTTGCAAGCAAACTCGTTTGTGGAGCCCCTTCTGGGGGACCAGCAACTCAGTGCCAGGTGGCACTGTGAGAAACGTGCTCAAGGGGCAGAGGAGTGTTTCCAGACTGTCATGCTACTTAACCCAAGCTGGCCTTGAACCTGTGATCCTCCTGTGAAGTTCTGAGATTATAGGTAAGTGCTGCCATGCCTAGCCGATGATGTGCTCCCTTGAAGACAGAACCCAGGGTCAGCCCTTCTGGTAGCATATCTCCGATGACTTGCAGACCTTTCCAGTAAGCCCCACTCTTAACACTGCCAAACCGAGGGCCACATTCTCACACATGACCCATTGGAGAGGAGACCCCCACAGATGCAGACCACCCAAACAGCCTCTGTCCTCACCGAGGCCTGTTTTGTCTCTTACTTGCTGAGACCCAGAAAGAACTCAGTGCCAATCACCAGCAAAGTTTACCTCTGTTTTTCTTTTCTGTTTTCTATTTTCTTTTTTCCATTCCGAGTTTATTAATTTATGTTAAGCATATTGTTATTTTGCCTGCATGCTTATCTGTGCACCACGTGCTCAAGTTACAGAAGGTCGTGAGTCACCATGTGGATACTGGGAATTGAACCAGCATCCTCAGGAAGAGCAGTCAGTGCTCACAACCCCTGAGCCATCTCTCCAGCCTGCCTGCCTGCCTGCCTACCTGCCTACCTGGTTTTCTTCCTCTTTTCCCTTCCTTCCTTCCTTCCTTCCTTCCTTCCTTCCTTCCTTCCTTTCCTTCTTTTTTTTCTTCCTTTCTTTCTTCCTTCCTTTTTTTCTTTCATTTGAGAAACAGGATCTTCTATGCAACTCTGGCTGTCCTGGAACTCAGAGAGATCCCCCTGTCTCTGCTTCCTAAATTCTAAGATTAAATGTGTGTGCCACCTCCTCTGACCTACAGTACTTTTATCTATAGAGAAGTGAAAGAGTCTGAAAGGGCTAGTGGACTGGCTGGTTGTGTGTCAACTTGACACAAGCTGGTATTATCACAGAGAAAGGAGCCCCCCCTTGAGGAAATGTCTCCATGAGACCCAGCTGTAAGGCATTTTCTCAATTAGTGACCAAGGGTGGGAGGACCCATTGTGGGTGGTGCTGTCCCCGGGCTGGTAGTCTTAGGTTCTGTAAAAAAGCAAACTGAGCAAGGCAGAGGAAGCAAGCCAGTAAGTAACATCCCTCCATGGCCTCTGGATCAGCTCCTGTTTCCTGTCCTTTGTGAGTTCCAGTCCTGACTTCCTTTGATGATGAACAGCAATGTGGAAATGTAAGCTGAATAAACCCTTTCTTCCCCAACTTGCTTCTTGGTCATGATGTTTGTGCAGGAGTAGAAACCCTGACTAAGCTGGGTTTGTAGCTTGGTGGTGGTAGAGTGCTTGCCGGAACAAACAAAGCCCTGGGTTCCAGCCCTAGCTCCTAGGACAGTGGAAAGGAAAAGAAAGAAAGAGAAAGTCTTCTCTAGCTGCTTAGGAGCACAGACATCCAGAGCGACTCTGTAACTATCTGGACCAGGAAGTCCATGACCAACTTCAGAGGACAAACAATACCTACAAGGGAAATTCAGGAAAAACTAGCCAAATGCACGACTCCAGCAGATGTCACTCTGTGTTCGCATCTAGAACTGGCTTCACTGTGATTTATGATTCTTTTGATTATGCAAAGAAAAGTGAGTCCAAATACAGACTTGTAAACACAGCCTGTGGAGAAGACCGCAGCAAACAGACGAGTGCAGGAAAGATGGAGGAACTGCAGAGGCTGGAACTGGTGAAGGAAAAAAGAGATCTGGAAGCCGAGTAACAAGAGGAAAGCAAAAGAGAGGGAGAAGCCATCTTCTCTGATGACGCAGTTCTCATTTCTTATGAGAGACAGACTCTTAAGAGTAAGATAGAGACACACAGAGAGACAGAGACACACAGAGACAGACAGAGAGAGACACGAAGAAAGAGACACAGAGACAGACAGACAGACAGATCGAGACATAAAGAGACGGGGGGGGGTAAGTATGTTCATGCCATGGCACCCATGTGGAGATGGGGATTTTTGGGGGTTGGTTCGCTCCTTATACTTTTGTGTGAATCTTGAAGATCAAGCTTGGCAAGTGCCCTTACCTGCCAAGATGCTCCCGCAGCCCAGTGGTGCAAGTTTCCAAGGAGAGGACTGAGGAGCTGTAATGTTTTTAAGAAAGAGAGAGAGAGCCAGGCGGTGGTGGCGCACGCCTTTAATCCCAGCACTTGGGAGGCAGAGGCAGGCAGATTTCTGAGTTCGAGGCCAGCCTGGTCTACAGAGTGAGATCCAGGACAGCCAAGACTACACAGAGAAACCCTGTCTCGGAAAAACAAAAAACAAACAAAAACAAAAAAAAAAAAAA
>NW_021604635.1:633510-640366 GCF_004785775.1 Grammomys surdaster | reverse complement strand
AGATGGTTGTGAGCCACCATGTGGTTGCTGGGATTTGAACTCATGACCTCTAGAAGAGCAGTCAGTGCTCTTAACCGCTGAGCCATCTCACCAGCCCCCTAACTAATTATTTTTTAAAAAGACTGAAGACAGCTCACACTGAAAGAACCATGGGCCCTGGTGTGCTTTGTTTTAAAAATGAAGCTTGTTCTCTCGGGTTGAGGAGACAAAAGTCCTAGTTCTCATGACCTCTGTTTGCTGTTCCCTGTAGATTTCTATGTCACCTGCCCTGTTCTAGGTAGTCTTGCAGAGAGGTGACAGCGTCCTTCATTTGGCATGGCGGAGCTGCTGCCTGCGGGGCAGAATGGCAGACAGCTCTGTAGAAACCAGTGGACAAAGCCCTAAAGGGTTTCCCTCCTGGAAGTCTCCAGGCTGAGAGGATCAAACAGGAAGAAATTCACATAGTTTCAAATAGTTACAAACTCAGTAGGTGAGATTTGCTCTACCTTTGCTTCCCCACCTCCACCCCCTATCCCCCATCCCCCCCCCATCCCCCACCCCCACCCCCCACGCGGACAGAGTTTCTCTGTTTAGCCCTGGCTGTCCTGGAACTCACTTTGTAGACCTGGGTAGCCTCAAACTCAGAGATCTGCCTGTCTTTGCCTCTAGAGTCCCGAGTGCTCGGATTAAAGGCGTGTGCCACTGCCATCTAGCATGATTCTCTACCTTCTTTTAAAAAGTTATTTTTCAAATTGTGCATATCCATATGTGTTTGTGGATGGTTTTGTGCACTGTGTATTTCAGATGCTGATCACTGAGCCAGAGATTAGGTGCCAGTCTGGACATTGGCATTGTCATGATATTCGGAGCATCTCCCATCTCAGTGATACGTAAAGACTGTTCATCACCTCCGATCGGTTAATAAAGTGGATAATAATAATAGCCGGGCTGGAGAAGAGACTAGGACAGGACTTCTGATTCTAGTCAGGGGATCCCAAGGAAAGAGAGGAGAGGGGAGGAGAGGGAAGTGGAGGGAGGAGAGGAGAAGAGATAAGGAGGACTGGGAGGATTCACCATGGGGTTGCCATGAGAGAGCAGCCATGAGCCCACACCAGAGCGCGCCTGGGCAAGCAGGACTCACGTGACAAGTAGCTGGGAATAGCCAGGCTAGCATTGTCTAGTTGGATAGATGAACTCTGCTGGCTTATAGTCTTTGTGACTTGTTAATAAAAAATAAGGTCTCTGTCATTTATTTGGGAACAAAGAGGGTGTAGAAAAGCCCTCAGAACTGCATTTACACATACTGCATCAGGGCAAGGGCCGTGAGCTCAGGTGTCTGCAGATGTCAGACGATCCGCTGAAGTTGGAGTTGCAGACCCTGTGAGCTGCCTGATGCTAAGAACCAAACCCAGGTTCCCTGGACGAGCAGTGGATACCCTTAACCTCAGAGCTGTCTCCAGTCTCCATTAGCTAGGCTTTCTCGCTCTCCGGGTTCCTTACCCCAAAGTCCCAAGTGCACATCCACAGAGGTTACTAGAATCTGTCCTGGAGAGAGATGGCAGGATACACTGTTCCTTCCCTTACGGGCAGGGTGAGGACAGTGGGCATTAGGCTGTGCAGACACTTGGGCTAGGGCACAGAAATACGACTACCAAGTGGCTGAGTCACAAGGAGCAGCAAGGTTAAATCAGTCACTTATTTTTCATTGTGTGTGACTCTGTATAAGCTAGGCGAGCTCTCGACCTCTGATCTACCCCTCAGCTTTTCCTCCTTTATTTCTTTGTCTTTGTTTTTCCATTGAGACAAGTGATAAGGTGTTTACACCAGTGAAATGAGCCAGTTCAAGCCAGATTAGATTATATTAAATGCAATTTATTGGGAAGCTGCTCCTGGATGAGTTCACTGGCCCCAAGGACTGAGGCCAGGTAAGTCACTGGGGGGTGGGGTGGGGAGAGGGGAGGAGAGAGTGACAAAATGTTTGGATTATATAGGGTCGAGCCTCTGGGGGAAGGGCTGCCCAGTCCCTGGGCTGGAAAGTTCCATTACCGGAAGCAGAGCACTGGCACCCTGAAGGGTGGGGACAAACTGCTAGGGTTTATCCACCTAGCCAGCTACTTTGTTACAGTAGCCCTAGCATAACAATACAATTATTAAAAGAAGAGGACAGAATTTATAGCTGTAGAATGATTACTGCAGGTCCTGTATACTAAGAGCCTGCCATGAATTAATAACCTGTTAAGTCATTCTTTACAGCACGGCACTTCCAGAAAGTTCCTTTCGTACAGACTAGGAATGGACTTTGACCCACCCTGGCTTGTTTTTAAGTTTTAAATTGTTTATTATTATTATTTGTATGTGTGTGCGTGTGTCTGCTGCCAGGGTATTTATATGTGCGCCACTTGTATGCAGGCACCTATGGAGAAGTCAGAAGAGGGTGTCTGATCACCTGGAACTAGAGTTTCAGGCAGATGTGAGCCACTGTGTGGATGCTGGGAACTGCATCCAGATCTTCTGCAAGAGGAGCCGGTGCTCCTAACCCCGAACTCCCCAGCCCCCTTCAGGTTTGTCTTCTTGGAGACAGGATTTACCTCATTTTACAAGTCTGGGTGGCTTCTAATTCATGATCCTCCTGCCCCAGCCCCACTGGTCATGGATTATAGGTATGAGCTGTCATGACTGGAAACTGATGGCCCTTTGATTTTTTTTATCTCTACAAATGTAAAGAAAGATGGAACACTGGTGTTTTCTTAGTTAGGATTTCCATTGCTGTGAAGAGACACCACGACCAAGGCAGCTCTTGGAAAGGACAACATTTAATTGGGGCTGACTTACAGTTCAGAGGTTCAGTCCATTATCATCATGGTGGGAGCATGGCAGCATCCAGGCAGGCATGGCACTGGAAGAGCTGAGAGTTCTACATTTTGTTCTGAAGGCAAACAGAAGACTGGCTCCCATATGGCTAGGAGGAGGGTCTCAAAGCCCCACCCCCACAGTGACACACCTCCTCCAACAAAGCCACGCCTCCTAATTGTGCCACTTCCTGAACCAAGCATACTCAAACCAGAACAAGTATTTAATAGCTATTTTTTTTCCAGAAATATTTGTTGAGAATCAACTGTGCCACAGGCACAGTGTCAGGCACCTAGAGATGCAATAGTCAAATATGACCCTGTCCTCTGTGAATGCTCTCAGAGGGAGAGAAACAACAGTTACAGCTTTATAGGAGCAGAGTCTGCGTTAGTCAGCCTTGACTACCACAACAAAACACCACAGACTGGATGAGCTAAACAGCAGAAACTAACTTTCTGGAAGCCCTTGTACTAAAGGCTGGTTTCTGCTGAAGCCCCTCCCCTGCACTTCCTGATGGCCACATCATCATGGTGACATCACATCATCCCTGTTATGGCTTCCTCTAATGTGTGTGTGTGTGCGTGTGTGTCTGTCTGTCTGTCTGTCTGTCTGTGATGTATGGTCATGTGTATGGGAAGAGCTGAGTTATAGGTGGTAGGAAGCCCCTTGATAAGGCTGCTGGGAACTGAACTCGTGTCTTCTGCAAGAGCAACAAATCTGTTGCAGTCTCACTAGGTGGCTCTGGCTGACCTGGAACCCAACAGTGATCTGCCTGCCTCTGCCTTTGCCTGCCTCTGCCTGCCTCTGCCTGCCTCTGCCTGCCTCTGCCTCTGCCTGCCTCTGCCTCCTGCGTGCTGAGGTTATGCATGGGCCATGATGCCTGGCACAATCACAGTAATAAGCAGTCTTCCCTCGGCTGCACCATCTCTTCAGCCTCACACGGTTGCTTTATATGCAGACCCCAGTCTTATTAGATCAGGCCTCTAGCCTTATGGTCGTATTCAATTACTGTTACCTTCATCACGGCCATATCTCCAAATATTATTACAATCTGAGGTCTACTCAGGTTAGGACTTAAGCAGGGGGATTCTGGGAGACACAATTCAACCCCTTAGAGCTCAGGCAGGGACAGTACAAGCTGCCAAGGAATGCACAGAGCCGGACTTTAATTCAAGCACAAGACACCAGAGGCCTCTTGAAGAAACTAAGGTCCACCTAACAGATGGGGGTGGAGATGGGGTTGTGAAGCGTCAGCCTTCCCCCTCTCACCGCCCCACGATTAATGATTGTTGTTGTTCTATTTGATAACAAGTCCCTTTACCCACTGAGCCGTCGTCTCGGCAACTGACCTGACCGTTGTATTTGAGACAGTTCTCACTCTGTAGCCAGTGGCACAGTAGCCGTAAAGGCCCATAAAGAGAAAACTGATTTCCTTTTAATAGAGAGAATGAAATCTCTGGCCTGGGTGGAGGAGACCTAAATGTTCCAGTTGGGCAGGCCAGTCACCTAAGCTAAGGGACCACCCCTCGGGAAGGCGGGACTAGCACTCTGGAAGGTGGGGCCAGCACTCCGGAAGGCAGGTTCACATTAAACCATAAAAAAGAGATGGGAAGAATAATTGTCCCTTTAATGAGATTATGCACGTTTCCTCTCCAAGTCCCCACCCCCAGTGCAGTTGATCCAGACCTGAGAATCTTTCAGGTCTGCGGGTCTTTGAGTCAGGACTTTCTTCCTTCCTGTCTATTTCAGATGCTGGATGCAGTCCAAGTATGCTTTCTCTAGCACTTTGGGCTTTCTCTCTCTTTTTCTCTGAAGCTCCCTTCCCACCTCTTCCACAAGTTTACAAGCGTGTAGCGTTCTCTCTCTTCTCCATTCCTCTTCTCCCGGCAGCAGCTGAAATCCACAGCTTGCCTGCCCTATTTTTACTGTTTTGGTTGTTGTTGTTTTTCTTAACTCTTTTTAGTAAGGCGACTAAGAACCCCATGGAAGGGCACCGATTTCCCTGGTAACATGCTGCAGCGCTGGCAAGACTCATCAGAATTTTTGGTTATACCAGGTTGGCCTTGAACTCATTATGTAGCCCAGCCTGGCCACTAACTCAGTGATTCTCAACTGGTGGGTCGCGACCCCTTCGGTTTGAACGACTCTTTCACAGGTGTCACAGAGCAGATATTTACATAATGATTCATAACAGCAAAATTACAGCTATGAAGTAGCAACAAAATAATTTTATGGTTGGGGGTCACCACAACATAAGGAACTGTATTAAAGCGTCACAGCATTAGGAAGGTTGAGAAGCGCTGGTCTAACGCTTAGCGAGCTACTGTCTCAGCTCCCTGAACATTAGGATTTCAAGCATCCACTACACCTAGACTGTCAGCCTACACCATGTCCCTAAAGTGGAAAGCGCTGTCCCTCTGGGAGGGCCAGCTGCCACCTGACTGATCTATCTGCTGCTCTGTCTATGAATACCACATACAGTTTTAGCTACTTGGTTTTTTTTTTTTTTTTCATTTCTTTTGTTAAAGGATTTATATTTACATCACACGTGAGTATGTATGCCACGTGTGATGGAGGCCGGAAGAGGCGGCTCACTTGGAGCTTGAGTTTCAGGTGCTTGTGAGCCTCCTGGGTGCTAGGAACCAGACTCAGGTCTTCTGCAAGAGCATTCTGTGCTCTTAACTGCTGAGCCATCTGAGCCCTGGGCCTCATTCCAGGTGGTTTATAACTCACCATATAGCCCAGGCTGCCCTCCAAACTTTTGCTCATCCTTCTGTCTCAGCCTCCTGAGTGTCGGGACCATAGTTGTGAAACCCATCTCTGACTTCATTTCTATGAGGTTTTTTTTTTTTTTTTTTTTTTTTAGTTTTTTTGAGACAGGGTTTCTCTGTGTAGCCCTGGCTGTCCTGGAACTCACTCTGTAGACCGGGCTGGCCTCGAACTCAGAAATCCGCCTGCCTCTGCCTCCCAAGTGCTGGGATTAAAGGCGTGTGCCTCCACTGTCCTGCGAGGTGTTTTGTTTAACATGTCTGTGTATATGTATGTTCATTTAGGGGGTGGATTCAAGACAGGGTTTCACTGTGTATGGCTACCCTGGAACTCACTCTGTAGACCAGGCTATCCCCGAACTCAGATTCATTTGCTTCCCTCTGCTGTGACTAAATGCATGTACCATTAACAGCTTTAACACTTATATACCATTGCTTTTCGTCTTTTAAAAAGATTTACTTTCATTATTTTTAAATATGTGTCCATGTGTAGACAAAGGTACATAAGTGTGGTTGCCTGCAGAATTCAGAAGAGCATGTTGGATCCTCTGTAGCTGGAATTACAAGTGCTTGTGAGCTTCCAGCATGGGTGCTCAGAGCTTCCAGCATGGGTGCTCAGAACGGAATGAGGTCCTCTCCAAGACTAGTACTTGCTCTTAACTACTGTTCACTTCTCCAGCCCCTCCTTTAACATTTTTCAAATTATACTTATTTCTGTTTTTAACTCGTGCGTGCCTGTATGTTGCGGTCTGTGCACAGATGCCATGCTGCGCCCGTGGGACTCAGCACTTGTTTCTCTTTCTACCCTGTGGATCCCAGGGATCAAATTCAGGTCACCAGTCTTGGTGACACATGACTTTATCTGCTGAGCCAGCTCATGGGCACTGTGGGGATAAAATGGGAGCCGGCTCAGCAGGTGAGCTCGCTCCCCAGGACACAAGAGCTCGCTCCCCAGGACACACGGGGGAGAGAACAGACTTCTCCAGGTTCTCTTCTGACCTCTATCCCCCAGCTGCTGCATGTGTATACGGACCCAAAACATCAATCACAAAAATGAAAACAAACAGCTGGTTGTGATGGCACACACGTTTTTGATCCCAGCACTCAACAGGCAGGCAGAGCTCTCAGTTCACAGCCAGCCTCGTCTACAAAGTGAGCTCTAGGACAGCCAGGGCTGTTACAGAGAAACCCTGTCTTGGAAAAAAGGAAAAAAGAGAGAGAGAGAGAGAGAGAGAGAGAGAGAGAGAGAGAGAGAGAGA
>NW_021604635.1:626535-633500 GCF_004785775.1 Grammomys surdaster | reverse complement strand
AGAGAGAGAGAGAGAGAGAGAGAGAGAGAGAGAGAGAGAGAGAGAGAGAGAGAGAGAATATCAAGAAACTTCATCATTTATAGTGTGTGTGTGTGTGTGTGTGTGTGTGTGTGTGTGCCACAGTAGTCATGTGGAAGTCTGAGGACAACTTGCAGAGAAGTCTCTCCTCCTTTATAGGCTTGGACAACTCAGTTCATTCATGAGCCATTTAATTTAGTTTTTTGATTCACGATATAAAAAATCTGTCATCTGTCTGTCTGTCTGTCTGTCTATCTACCAACCTAGGAAGCCTGGTCTTTGCTACTTTGAAGGTTCTTCTTTTTACCACCCTTCATTTCCCCGCCACACCAGGTTTCACCTTCTATCACTAGATATGGAGAGAAAGAAAGATTAGGGGGCCGGGGAATCCTCACTCTAATTTCTTTCCTATTGTTCCTTCTTTCACCATGGCTACTAACAAACCCAAAGCAACCTCCCTAAACAACCACCAACCACCAACCCTGCCTCTCAGGGGCCTCATATTTATGTACCCTCTGAAATTCTGAGAAAAAAAAAATCTCAGAATTCCAAACATCACACAACTGCAGAAACTATCCGCAGCTGGCAGAATCATGCCTCTGCTATAGCACGAGGCAAATCATAGCCAGCTGCAGCGACGCCGCCTCAGGTTAAAATGAAAACAGGGTTTTTAATGTTCTGATTGTAAAGGAAACCAAAATTCCAGATACAATCTATGTCTACCTATTCATCCATTTATCCATTAATGGACTCACTACATTGCCTAGCTTGATCTCAAACTGTTCTCAAATGATCCTCCTACCTCAGCCTTCTATGTAGCTAGGGGTTCCGTCGTGTGCCAGCCACCACAGCCCTAATTAAGCAATGGTTTAAAAATGGTCTGTGTGGCCGGGCGGTGGTGGTGCACGCCTTTAATCCCAGCACTTGGGAGACAGAGGCAGGCGGATTTCTGAGTTCGAGGCTAGCCTGGTCTACAGAGTGAGTTCCAGGACAACCAGGACTACACAGAGAAACCCTGTCTCAAAAAACAAACAAACAAACAAAAAACAAAAACACACAAAAAACAAACAAAACAAAACAACAAAAACGGTCTGCATGACCAGCATTGGTAGTACACAAAGTAATCCCAGCACATGGCTGGTGCTGGAAGCAGGGTCAGAAGTCAGTTTGGACTACAAGAGACCTTGTCTCAACAAAACACAACAAAACAAAAACAAAACAACCCAACCAACCAAAGAAAAACTGTTCTGTTTGAGTCAGGCGTGGTGACATACACCTATAGTCTCACTCGGTCTTCAGGAATCTATAGCAGGCACCTTGAATTTAAGGGCAGCTTGGAGTGCACAGGAAATTCTGGGGAGCCAGGGCAGTTCAGCAAGAATGTCTCAACAAATAACAAGAAATCTTATTGATCAACTCAGACATGTTTCCCATCACTTTTTTTTCCCCTTTTGAATGGGTTTGATTGGCAAGGAAACCCTCATCCTTCAGCTCTCACTAGTCTGTCTTTGTAGATATGTGGTCAGTGTAAAGAAGCCTGCCTGCAGGTCCTTGGGCATCCCCCTGGGCATGGGGGCCTTCGAGGCTATAGTGCCTCCAGGCAGCACTGTCCGCTCAGAATGAGTTCCAGTTCAGATTGGCATTTGTTTCTCAAGGGTTTGAAACCGAGTGGGAGGGACGGCAGCAGTGTTTATTCTTCATAGTTTTACCTTGTAGAATTGTAGCGTGCTAACGAGGTTTCAATTAAAATCAGAGCTTAATAGCTGTGTTAGGTGCTTAAAACTCAGACTCATATAAATCAGCACGTACTCATAAACAAAGAGCCCAGGGAAAGTTTGTGTAGCTTTTCTTTCCTAATCTGAGCTTGGTCATAGCAGATGTAGCTCGCTGGTAGACCATGTGCCTACAAAGTCCCGAAGCCTGGGTAGCAATAAGGCCATTAAGGGAACACTCTTGGTCAAGGGACTAGAATTTCTGGCCTGGGTGGAGACTGAACATTCCAGTTGGGTAGGTCAATCCCCTGGCCAAGGGACCAACCCTCAGGAAGAAGCGATTGCCCCTAGGTAGGCAGGCTCACCTTAAGCCAAGATAAGGTGGGGGAATAATTATTCAACGAGAAAGTACTTTTTCTTCCCAGGATTCCTGCCTGCTCCCACAGACCCCACAGTGTACCCGGAGGTTGCCTTTAGGTTTATGATTCTGACTTGGAAACATGAAACTTTTCCTCTTCCTGTCCACCAAGTTTCTGTTTTCTGATTCTATGGGCTTTACTCTTACTTCCCTTCCACTGCATGGCTGTGTGTCTGCCATCTGGTTGACCTCCATGCCAGCTTAGCTGGTATGGATCACACACACAGACACACACACACACACACACACACTCACGCCCCTTCTCTATTGATATCTGCTGAAATGCATAGCTTGCTCACCTGCTATTTTTCTCTTAAACTCTAACAAATTTGGCTTTGAGCTTTCATTTGAGACAGGATTTCTCTAATGTAACCCTGACTGTCTTAGAACTCATTATATAGATCAGGCTGGCCTCCAACTCATGAAGATCCACCTGCCTTTGTATCTGCCCAGGGATTAAAATGTGTGTCACCACGCCCAGCTAAATCTTTTTTTGTTTGTTTTTGTTTGTTTGTTTTTGAGACAGGGTTTCTCTGTATAGCTCTGGATGTCCTGAAACTCACTCTGTAGACCAGGCTGGCCTCGAACTCAGAAATCCACCTGCCTCTGCCTCCCAAGTGCTGGGAATAAAGGCGTGTGCCACCACCGCCCGGCCCAGCTAAATCTTTTATTAATGAGACCAAGAACCCAAGGGGGGGGCCCTCCGATTTCATCCCTTGCACCAAAACCCAGAGCAGACCTCATGTTTTCCTACAGTAAGTAATAATGTGTATTATCTCTCCATCATTTCACTAAGATAGACTTCCCTTCCCCACCCCTTAACACAATGGGACTGTCTTAAGGTGTGTCTGATAGTACAGTCTTGTCCTGTGGTGTCTTACCCAGCCCCTCCAATCTCCCCACCCTAACCACATACAGAATCTGGATCTGGCAGCTCCTTCCATTTGAAGTTGAAGCCTTGGCAAAATTATACACCCAGCAGGCGAGAGATAAAGTAGAAATGTCTTACAAGGAACAGTAAAATCTGTTTCCTTGTTTTAAGACTTAACTACAAAAAAAGAAAAAAGTCCCACTAAATATTGTCTTGGCAACTATAAATACATTTTAGCAATGGTTAAAAACCTGAAGTAACAGTTAAAGCTATCTGAAACCTACTGTATGCCATTGTGTGTGTGTATGTGTGTGTGTATGTGATACACTTATAGACCCTTTGTTTCATTAAATGCTATGTAATTTCCACTTTGTTTTTCCCATCTGAGGCTTTATGTAATGTTTTACATGGCCAAGGAAGCAATTTGCCCTGCACTACTTAGGTAAACGAGGGGCTGGGAATATACATTAAGGGTAGCGCCTCCTTAGCGTGAACTTAGCACGCTTGTGCCCCATTACTAAGGATGGGAAACAAGATCATTTTTCCTAAACCAGGTGTGGTGACACAGGCTTGTAACTCAGGATTTGGGTGGTAGAGGCTGGAGAATCCGAAGGTTAAGGTCATTGTCTGCTAGCATGTAGACAGTGAAACTCTGTCTCAACAAACAAACAAAAACGGAACAATAAAAAGCTTTCTAAATAAAACTTTTTCACAGGGCTACACAGAGAAACCCTGTCTCGAAAAAACAAAAAAAAAACAAAAGCAAACAAAAAAAAACTTTTTCAAAACCCCAGGTACAGTGGTCTACAGCTTCTATCCCAGCATTCCTGAGGTGGAGGAAGATGAAACTCTGTGAGTGGGAGGTAGTTGGAGTTGAGCTACAGTCCCAGGCCAGACAGTAAGACCCTGTTTCAAAAATAAAAACAAACAAACAAAAAAGGGGGGGGGGGGGAGCAGCCGAAGAAATGGCTCAGCACCCACAAGGGAGGTTTACCTTTTTGTAACTCTAGTTCCAGGTGATCTAACGCCCTCTTCTGGCGACTTTGGGTACTGCATGCACTTATATTTTGCTGAAGTCAAAAATCTATAAAAATAAAATCTAACCTCCCCACCCCCCAAAATCAAACAGATCTCCCAGAAACTGGGAGGTCCTCTTTACCTTTCTTTTTCTTTCTCCCAAACTCTCAAGCCCAGGCTGACCTAAAACCCATGGCTTTATGTTCCCTATTTCGGAATGCTGGGATTTTTTGCAGGGCTGGATTTATTTTAATATTTTGGGGCTTTAGTTTTTGTGTTTTCAAACAGGGTTTCTCTGTGAAGTTCTGACGCTACTGAAACTCAGTCTGGCCTTCAACTCAGAAATCAGCCTGCCTCTGCCTCCCCAAGTGTTGAGAATAAAGGTGTGTGGCTAACGTCCCTGATCAGATTTATTTTCGAGCACGTGTGCATATGGGGGACACAAGGTGGGAATATGGCTTGGTGCTTATGGGCACTTTTTGCTCTTCCATTGGCCCAGAGTTCATTTCTTCATTCTGTAAGTCCAGCTCTTCTGGTTTCCTTAGGCACCCCAACATATGTGGTTTACAAAACATACACATGAATTAAAACAAACACAAAATGCTGATAAAAACATGAAACTAAGTTTCTTTTATAGATAGCAATGAATTCCATTTCTGTCTTTTTTTTCACACCCCTTTTAAAAACCACCACTTTTTGTTTTTGGAAACAAGATATCACCATCTAGTGAAGTCTGGCCTGGCACTTTCTAAAGAAAAATCCCACCATCTCTTGTCTCCAAGGAGCTGGGAGCAGAGGTGCGCACCCCCAAGGCAGCTTTGCTAATGACTTATTTGGGACACACAACTTACTCCACTTACCTTGAATACTAAATCCAAAACCAAAACAAAACACTGTATTTGACCCAAGCTTGGGTTTCTAACATTATGAACAAAGAAGAGATGATTTCTATTGATTTTTTTCTTAGACACAGTGAATGGTCGGCCAAAGATAGACACCGTCACAATTTAGGATAACGTTCTTTCTTTTTAAAAACCGAACACGGTCATTTTACATTTATAAAGCAACACAGCAGAGCGGTTTAAATGCAAAGCGAGCTTAAATGCTAACCGTTCCTGACTCTTCTGGGAAATCCTAGAAAACTAAACTAATGAAATGCAACGTCTCCTTTTATAATTCCAATTATAACTGTCACATTAAATTGAAGGTGAGGTTAAAACTGCTGCATCTGTTAACGCAGCCGAGTGAAGTGCTGTATCGTGCGTGTTATTTAACGCGCAAGTGTAAAAGTCAAGTTCCCTAAAGAAATCCAAGTGCTTCCACTTTGTCTCCTGGGAATGTATAAATTAACCATTCCTCCTCCTTTCCTCCCTCCTCCCTATTTTAAATGTAGATAGGGCGACCCAAGCCTTTTGAATTCGAAGGGCTGCTATCTCGGGCCCATTCTTTTCATCATCCTGTTTTGAATGACACTGAGCACATATAGATTCCCTTATAAAAGCACCCCTAGGATGCTCGGCTCCTTTCTCCAGGCTGCTAGCTAATTTTGCATAGTGATTAGTACTGACTTCTCCACTTCTGCAACCCAAACACCGCTCCAGAACGTTCCACAGTTCCTCCAAGATCTTCGGAGACCCAACTATGTGTCATTAGATTTCAAACCAGAAGGGGAGGAACTTGCGTAATGATTAAATTCCCAATTTGTGTGAGGACACAGTAATCCCTGACTACACGTTAATACCAGCCCTCGGCCGCGACTGGGACGCTAGGAGCCAGCATGTGCGTCCTTTTAAAATCTATTCTACGTATTCACTGACCGCGCCGGGCCGGGCCACATGGTCTCCTCTCGCAGCCAGTCAGCTGTAGGCAGCAGATGGGATCATTTGCATTTTTCTTTTTATACATTTTTTTCCATCGGCAAATTAAAGGATTAAAAAAAAATTTTAACATCCCCATTGTTTACTAAAACCACGCACGCGGGTTAAATGTTGACTTGGGCTTTTCTCTCCCCCACCCCCACTCCAAGTCCCCGAAAGTTGGGGAACTGCGAGGGGTAGGTTTCTTATTTCTCAACTCGGATTCTGCAGTCCGGGAAGCTAGGGGACAGTCGGTCTTAACTAGCTCGGCGACTGGAGTTTCCCCGTTTGCCGCGCGGAGCCTCGTGGGTCTGAGTTGGTGGCGTGAGGGTCCCCGAGCGCGTGCTTCGCCCCGCAGCCTCAAGCGGCCAAACTTGGGCTCCCGGAGCTCAGGCTTTACCGGAGAGGGCGGCCACCCTGCCGGGGGAGTGGCCAGGGAGCCCCCAGAGCCGGGGTCGCTCTTCGGCGTAGCCCCCCAACCACGAATCCATGCGGATGTGGAGGGGGGAGCGCACCCCGAAGTCTTTGTGCCCGGCGTGGCGCGGGAAGGTCCGCGCGAGGGTGCAGCGCCACCGCCGAGCGCCCCAAAAAGCGAAGGGCGAGGGCGGAAAAGCCACGCCGCGTTGCCTCGCTCCCCCCGCCCCCCAGCCCCCGGGGTGGGAGAAAAAGTAGAGAAAGAGGCACCGGGACCACGCTCCGAGCCGGAGAGCACGTAGCGGAGAATGCCGCGCGGCGCTCTGCCGTGGGTGCGAGCCGCCCTTGTGGGCCGGCAGCCGGCGCGGGCCCACGTGGAGCCGCGCTGTGCAGGCCGAGCGCGCCCGCCCCGCAGCGAGCCCCAGCTCCCCGCCGCGGTCGCTCACGCCCGAGCGCCGCCGCCGCCGCCGGTCCCGCGTGTGCCCCGCTGAGGGGGAGGGGCGGCGCGGTGGGGGCGGAGGGCTTGAGGTTCCACTGCAGCGGGGGCTCCTGTGTCCTTGTGCGGAAATGACACACGGAGTCCCGTCACGTCACGCGAGAGCGCAGCGCACGGACACACACAAAGAGAGGGGAAAATACACGGCGCCCGCCCGCCCGCC
>NW_021604635.1:617610-626135 GCF_004785775.1 Grammomys surdaster | reverse complement strand
CGCGCGCCCGCCCCCCCGCACGTGGCGCCCGAACTCGGCGCGGGCCCCGCTCGGACCGTTCCACAGTCTCGTCCCAGGTGAGTGCGGGCCCCGGGCGGGGGCCGCCTGCGAGCGGCTCGCCGCCTCCGCGCGGGCTGGAGGGGGAGCGGGCGCCCACGGGCTCGTCGCGCCCCATTGTGCCGCGCGCCCCTTTGTGCCCGCTCGGAACGCCGCGACTCCATGGCGTTCCGGGAGCACGCGCGCCGCGGCCGGGGAGGAGGAGGAGGGAGGGGAGGACGCACGGTGGAACGGTCCGCGCCGCCGCCGCCAGGCCGGCCCCACTCGCGCCGCGCGCCGGCTCTCCACCCCCGGCGGGGCCGGCGATGGAGCGGCCGAGGGCCGCCGGGGAGCAACTGCGCGGCGCCGGGGCGCTCGCGCTCGACCGGCCTGTGGCGGGGATGGAGGGGTGTCAGAGGGAGCAGAGGGGCGGGGAGCCGGAGGCCGGAGAGCCGCCGCTCGGAGGGACGCTGCCCCGGGGAGGCTGCGGAGGGAGCGAGGCCGCCGGCGGCCGGGAGCGGGGTGGGGCGAGCCCCGCCGCCAGGGGGCGCGGCGCCTTCCCGGGCCGTTCCACGGCGCTCCGTGGTTCCCGCTGCCCGGCTGGAGGCGGGCCCAGCGCGGCGCTCTGGGTGTGCACCCCGGCGAGCGCGAGGCCTTCCCGGCCGGCGGTGGAGCCGACCCGGGGCGCCCGCCGCCTCTCGTGACTTGTGCCCGCCACGATCGATTTGATTTCCCACGTAGACTTGGCTCTGCCTGGGCTGGGGCTGTGCCGAGTTGTGAGGGCCTTGTGTGCCGGGACCGGTTCATCTGAGTTCTGTTTTTCTTTTCTTTTTCTTTTTTTAAAGTTTTTACTGAAATACAAGTTTGATCTCAGGTGGCCCACTTGGGAGTATTTTGGAGGTTGAGGCCAACCAGAGATGCTCTGAATTAGATGAATAGATGTTCGCTATTTGAGAGTCAGAGAACTGTAGAATTAAAAGAACTTCCAAGTTAAAAGTAACTTTTGAATGTTCTCCTACAAATAACACGTCACGGGGTAGAGAGGATGGGACCAGAAATCTAAAGACCCAGAAAACCCAGGCGAGTGGAGAACGTGTGGAAACGTCCCAGATAAGAGGTTTTAGGTTTTCCTTTTTTCTGGTTCCATGCCTGCAGTTTTTCTTTTTGTGACAATCCACTTTCAATTTATTGGTGTTTGAGTTTTGTTTTGTTTTCTCGTCTGGGAGGTCAGAGGAGGGCTTTGGACTTACAGATGGTGTGAGCAGCCACGTGGGTGCTGGGAACCTAACCCACGACCTCTGCAAGAGCAACAAGTGCTCTTAAATGCCGAGCCATCTCTCCAGCCCCTAGTTTATAGTTTCATGTGTAACCTTACAGGACTTCAGCTTCCTGGAATACTAGGATTTGGCCGGGATTTTCCCCCCTTTCCATTCCTTTTGAGACAGTCTCCTGTGGCCCCTGCTGGACTCAGACTTGTTTGTTATACAGGCCTGGGTGATCCTGAATTCCTGTCAAGTTGGGATTACAAGTATTTGCTACTACACCCAATTTTTGTGGTGCTTGATGGAAATTAGGACTTTAGTTACAGTAGGCAAACATTTTACCGACTAAGTTACATCCCCAGCCCCAAGATTATTATTTGTACATCTTTTAAAATCTAAACTTTTATATGTATTCTCATATCAGACCAAGACACACATACAAACGTTATGGGCTTTACTAGAGATGCCTTTTGTTTTTGTTTCTTGTAAATCAGCCTCTCGCTGTGGCTTTGAATGACCTGGAGTTTGATATTTAACATAGCTAGCCTTAGAGACCCACCTGCCTAGGCCTTCCAGACATAGGATTAAAGGTCTGTCCCATCACACCTGGCTTGTTGTTGTTGTTGGTCTTTTTAAAACCGAGTCCCTAAATTCTGTCCTGTCCTGTCCTTGAATTGCTATGTAAACCAGGCTGGCCTCAAACTTAAGAGATTGACTGATTCTTCCTGGTGGGGGTGGGGGTGGGGGTGGGGAAAGGTGTTAAAGGAGGCCATACCACCTGGCTTTTGTTGTTTTCTCAGACTGGGTCTCACTATGTGTCCCAGACTGGGGTGGATTTTGGTTTCTCATAGACTAGGCTGGCCTCTAACTCAGGGGTCCACTTACCTGTCATTCCCCTTTCTCCTCCCAGTGTGGGGACCAAAAGTATGAACCACCATGACCACGTCAGAGATGCCGTTTTTACAGTTAAAACAGCAAAGTTAGCTTTCTCCACACATACAAGAAGTAAGACCAGTTAGCCAAAAAGACAGACTAGCTAGCATTCCAACAGTCTGTTAGAGATTGACAGGTTATCTGGGAACCTTTTTGGCACCAAAGGTGGGGGCAGAATAGGAAGAGGATAATTGGACGTAACCCAGGCAGGTTTGATTGGGTGAGAATGTAAGAACCTGTAGGAGACCTGTCTACAGAACTGCCTAGAAAATCCCTACAGCAGCGGGAAGGGAGCAGCATGCTTTGGAGAACTGTATTGGCACCAGCAGTAATAGTTTTTACAGGAGACTAGGGGATGGGGTTTGTGTGTGTGTGTTAATTTTGATAAGTGAGACTATACTTGCTACTCTAATCATAGTATACCCACTACTGACCAACACAACTTGGCATCTGTTGTAGAATTCGTTTTTGGAGTAGTAGAACTTTTACTATTTTGTGGTGTTTAGAGGGAAACATCCATGCTATCTTTTCTAGCCCTTGGCCGACCTGGAACTTGATGTGCAAACCAAGCTGTCCCAAACCTTGTGGCATTCCTCCTGACACTCCTTAGGGCTGGGATTATGGAACCACACCTTGGGTGGGGGTTGTTGTTGACTGAGACAGGGTTTCAGGTAGTTTAAACTGGCCTTGAACTAACTCACTCTACGGCCAAATCTAACCTTGAATCATCTTCCACATTTTGCGCATGCACCCCTGTGTTCATATGGAGCTCAGAGGACTGCTTACAGGAGCGAGACCACTGGAGGGTCTGGAGAGTAAACACCAGTCATCGGGCTTGGTGGCAAGCACCTTCACTGGGTTAGCCATCTCTCCTAGATAAATCACACACACACACCCCAAAACATTCATTGACAAAAAGAGATGCTTTTGATTTTGAGAGCATTACTTTGCATTCAGCTCTTCTCCTTCCCAGAGCTGACTGGACCTTCCTCCCCTTCTTGAGACTCCAATATAGTATTGCTTTGAGTATCACCTCCACCCAAAACTTGCGAGTTCTGGAACTAGGTGCACTCAAGTCAAGCCAAGAGCACTGCGTGTTAGCACTCCATCTCTAGTGTGTTAAACAGGGCACTGTTTCTTCAGGAGCAGTGCTTCGTGCCTGGCATGTTAGTTAGAATTTTGTCTGAAAAGCAGACTTATACGTATTTGTTTTAGAACTAAGGTTTGCTCAGCAACTGCCTTCTTACAACCCTCTCACTTGTTTCTTTTTTATTTGCTTGAAGGATGGGGTTGAGACGGGTTCTTGTCATGTAGTACATCTCCAATGCACAGTTCTCCTTTGTCTTCCTCTTAAATACCGGGACCACAGACATACGGGTCAGTGCAGCTGAGTTCAGCTCCTCTTTCTTGCTCAGGGTCTTTCTATGTAGTGTAGGCCAGACTGTACTAGAACCCATGATTCTTCTGTCTCTGCTGAGGTTGTACCACTCCAAGGCCACCAGCAGAGACTTTCTTGAAACATATATTTAAAGTCAGTGCTCTTAAATTTGAAGGGAAGATTGAGACAGAGGCTCACTCTGTATGTAGCCAGGCAGGTCTTGAACTCCTGGCCCAGATACCCAATCTGGTCAATCTTGTAACATATTTTTGGTTTTTGTTTTCTGCCAATGGCCCCTGTCTCCTTTGCTCATCTGATTTCCATCTGTCAGTGATAACTACGACAGCTACATACATCACTCACATGCAAGGTCTGTTGGTTTGAGCGTGTAGCAAGTGCTGGACCAGAGCTTGCCTGGAGCAGCCAGACTGTGCCCAGAACACTAATTAGCTCATGTGCTCCCGAGACCGGACACTTGAGAAAGTGGACAACACAAAGGAAACTCTGCTTTTGACTCTTAGGAAAGTGAGTCCCCTTTGTCCAGCCCCCAGAGTGCATGCTGGAGCACACTGCCCCGCCCTCCTCAAACCAGTTTCTGGATGCCAGGTCTGAGGGTGAGCCCTTCCCAAGGCTAAAGAGACCTTAAGGAGAACCAGCTAGCGGAGAAAGATACGACATTTAGGCAGATTCAGAAAGCTCAGGGACCAGCGGATTTAGGCATGGCTGTTGGGCATGTGGGCCAGCAGGCAGGGCTGTGTGAGTGCCCTTCCATGTCTGCTGCAGTTGTGCGCTGGCTGCAGAGGGAAGGCAGCCACAGCTATGGCTTTTGTAAAATTCAGGGGCAATTACTTTGGTTTTCTGAGGACTGGTGTTTCTCAAACTGCATTTGCAGTTGTATCTAAAAATAGAAACAAATTGCAAACGTGTCCTGCAAATCCCATGGGTAGGACACCGCTGCCAAGAGCGCCTGCTCTGAGAGCCGAGGCTCCCAGCCGACCTGTGACCTCAGAGACAGACCCCATGAGGGCAGATGGCATGGGAAAGTCTCGCAGGCCTTGGAGGACGTTTGATTTCACTTCACTCCAGCTTGCTTCTTTCGTTTATAATAATATAATAAATAAATAAACTTTATAAAACTTTAGGATGTTTGCTCTAACTTTACAGTTCTTTTAGTAAAAAAGAAAGCTAAAAGTTAAAAACAAAAAAATCACTAAAGGCTGTAAATTTATTGCACACACTTTAAATCACAGTACTATGGGACTGGAAGCAAGCAAATCATGAGTTTAAGGACACCTGGCCTACATAGTGATATTGTCTGAAAAAAAATTAGGATTTACTCTAAAACTTGTTTTACTTTTGTGTATGTGTGTGTGTGTGTCTGTCTGTCTGTCTGTTGTCTGTGGGTGCACCGGTGTCATGATGCATTTGTAAAGGTCAGAGGACAACTTTTAAGGAGTTTGTCCTCTCTTGACATTGTCAGAATCCCATGAACTGAACTCAAGTCTGGATGCTAAGTATCTTTACCCACTGAGCCGTCCATTGGCCTTAAACTTTATAAGACACCATATTGAGTGCTGTGTGTCAGTCACGTCCTTGTCTGTCTGTCTGTCTGTCTGTCTGTCTGTCTGTCTGTCTGTCGAGACAGGGTCTCACTGGTTTCCTGACTGACTTCTGACTGACAGTCTGGACTATCCTCAGACTCAGCAAAGCTCTGCTACGCGTGGCCACCATGTTTTTTATACTTGTAATACTTTGCACAGTTCTGTGAAGTGAGGTGGGTGTGTTTAGTTCCACAGAAGAAAGAGCTGGGTTTTAGGCAGGTAAGCAACTGTGAGTACCAGATGCTCAGTGTTCTGCCAGGACTGAAAAGATGGCTCCGTGGTCAAGGGCAGCAGTGGCGCTCCTAGAGGATCTGGGTTTGGTTCTTAGTACCCACATAGCGTAATTCCAGTTCCATGGGATTTAAGGCCCCTTCTGACCTCTAGCTACTGAGTCATTCTACCAGCCCAAATTCTATTTTCTTTTTTGAGTCAGGGTCTGGCTGACCTTGAACTTAAAGAGACTCTCCTGCCTCTACCACCCAACAGCTGAGATTAAAGGCATGCACCTAGCCAAATTTAACTCTTTTAAGGTTAGGGTCACTAGTCCCTCCCTTGGTCATCCGAAGGCTCCTCTGGCTGGTTGACAGTTTCAGGCATCTGAGCCCATGGGATTTGGGAAAGTGACAACCAGGCTTTGCTTCCAGTCTCTTAGGGAGGCTGAAGTGAGATCATCAACCCGGAACTCCACCCAACCCTTCTTGATTCCAGGTCTCCATCACATCCTCTAAGTGAGGTCCAGAGGGTGACCCTTTGGTCCCCATCTAACATAGTAAGAAGTTGGTGTGAGGGTTGTGTGTAAAACCCTGGGAATGTGTAGCCAGCCACACGGAGACTACCCTAGCTAAGTGATCTCACCTAGAGCAGAGCTGGCATGAAGCCAGGTCTTCCAGCAAGGCAGCTGTGAAGGGGCTGGAGGAAGCTTTTAATTTTCATTAAGCCTTTCGAGTTCTCAAGTTTGTTTTAGTAGCATAGTCTTTGAAATGCTTGGAACATATGCTCACTGCTTTGCCTGTTGTGTGTGGGGGGCTATATTTCCCATTGGGAGCCACAGTCCCCATTGTCCTGCATTCCAGTTCCTTCTTAACTTTTTTTTTTTTTTTTGAGAGGGTTTCTATGTGTAGCTTGGGCTGTCCTGGAACTCACTTTGTAGACCAGGCTGGCCTTGAACTCAGATCCACCTGCCCCTGCCCTCCCTAGCGCTAGGATTAAAGGTGTGAGTCATCACAGCCCGGCCCAGCTATGTTCCACTCCTGAGGGTCACAAGTAGTTGTTGGTAGTGAGTGCATAGCTTTCCATCTGGAAACAGACCTTTAAGTGAGGAGGGTTTGTCTCTGAATGGCGAGGGCAGGTGAGTGTGAAGTCAGCCTACTGGCCGACTTCATGGTAGCTTCTGATTTAATGGGGCAGAGTGTGGAGTCAGCGGGCTGGGATTGAACCTTAAGTTTCACAAAGCCCTCAAGTACTTCCTGTTTCTGGGTCTGCTGCTTGTCCTGCATACTGGCCATCCCTGGGTAGCTGCCCCTCCACTCGGGGGGTCTCATTTGTCCTTTCTGGCAAAGTCTCTTCAGAGAACTCAACAGGTCTGGGTGCTGAGCTGCTCTAACCCGAGCTGGCAACATGGGAAAACTATTCTTCTGGAACCTGGGACCAATTAGGGAAGCGACAGGTGTCTTGTGAGGGCTGGCCAGAGGACTTGCCACATGAGGTGTCCCTGCTTGCCAACACCTTCTGCCCTGTTTCTTTCTTTTTGTTTGTTTGTTTGTTTTTGTTTTTTTTCGAGACAGGGTTTCTCTGTGTAGCCCTGGCTGTCCTGGAACTCACTCTGTAGACCAGGCTGGCCTCGAACTCTTGAACTCAGAAATCCGCCTGCCTCTGCCTCCCAAGTGCTGGGATTAAAGGCGTGCGCCACCACCACCCAGCGAAGGAGCTGCCCTGTTTCTTAAGGACTGGTTCCCCAGTCAGATTCCTGCTAGCTTGCTCCTTCCTCACGGTCCACCTGGCCAGCCTTCCTGACTCCTCTCCTTTTCTGCGCAGCTCCTAGGGAGTTTCATTGCTGACCAGAGACATTCGGACTTCATCTAGGCACGTCCAGCCTTTTGATATTGTGACATGGATATTAACATTTCTAAAGTTCACAATGGAGACAGGCACAAGCAAGTTACGAAAACAACATTTCAGGTGTCTTACGTTTGCAATTTCTCATTGAGCCATATTGGTTGTGGCCCAACCCATGGGCCACAGGTTGGATGTCTCTGCTAGACGCTTAGTTTCCTTATCCAGCTGCCAACCCTGGAAATGACTAGTTGAGGTCTGGCCTAGTCCACTTCCAACAGACTAATTCCTCCCCTGAAATTTAGCTTATTTTGAAAAATATAGTAGGGAGGAAGGGGGAAAGATTGCTCACCTTTAATCCCAGTACTGGGAGAGCAGAGGCAGGCAGATCTCTTGAGTTCGAGGCCAGCCTGATCAACATAGTGAGTTCCAGACCAGCCAGGACTGTGGTGAGACCCTATCTCAAGAACAAAGACAAACAAAAAGGACCCTCTGACAGGACTAGTGAGATGGCTCAGCAATTAAGAAGACTGGCTGCTCTTCCAGAGGTCCCGAGTTCAAACCCCAGCAACCACACGGTGGCTCACAACCATCTGTAGTGTGGTCTGATTCCTTCTTCTGGTTGTGTGTGAAGACAGATAAAAAAAATAAATATTTTTAAAAATATTCACTTTTTAAAAACGAACCCTCAAACAATTATTTTCTGTATCAGAGAGTTTCATACTTTACTATCAAATATTTAGAAAGTAAAGGAGATTCTGAAGAACCATTCACAATCCTGCTAATTGGAAGTAATTAGCATTTTGGCATATTTCCCTCTAGCTGCTTTATGGCCTTTTAAAATTACAGAGTTGGGATATCCCCAGTGAACTGTGAAGTATGCTACTGTTAATTGGGTAGCCTTAGAATGAAAAATTGGTTTTGAATTTTTTACATAATTTAATGCCCATATCTTCCTGCCAGTTGAAGTCTTCAGCTTAGGAAATGTGCAGACCTTGACTTCATAGCTGTGTGTCGTGGAAAGAGTAACGGTGATCAAAGTCCACTCAGCCAGGGCACATCTGCTTGCTGTCTTACATGTTCTGCTCAGCGTTTTCTAGGTTTGCCTATTGTGATGGGCAGTGGAGCTCTCCACACCTGTGCTTTTCTCAGCAGAGGACAGGCTAGGAGATGACAGCCGGCATGAGATATGAGGGAGTATGTGTGTGTGTGTGCCTGTGTGTTCATGTGTGTGTTGTGTGTTCATGTGTGTGTGTCTGTGTG
>NW_021604635.1:615795-617600 GCF_004785775.1 Grammomys surdaster | reverse complement strand
TGTTCATGTGTGTGTTGTGTGTTCATGTGTGTGTGTCTGTGTGTTCGAGTGTGTGTTCTTGTGTGTATTCATGTGTGTGTTCGTGTGTGTGTGTGTTCATGTGTATGTGTGTTCATGTGTGTGTGTGTGTGTTCATGTGTATGTGTGTGCATGTGTGCGTGTTCATGTGTCTGTGTTGGTCCCGCCTTCTTCCTGCCTGTTCTCTGTTCCTAACCTTTGCTCTGTTGACCTGTTAAGGGCTCAGAAGTTTCAAGTGTTTGAGAACACGTGAGTAATAGAAAGGTCTAGTTCAAGGTCGTTAGAATGGAGATGTGATAAGAAAGCTTGTTACATCTTAGTGAACATTGACAAAGTTATTTCCTGGGTGGATTTCCCCCTTCTAGTAGTAACTTTGCTTAATCCTCTCTCCGGCTCCTGAAAGAAAAAAAAAAAAACTGCGTGGATCTGTGTTGAGCTTGTTTCTGACTCTGTGTAAAAGTATTTTGCTATCAAGCCTGACCATCTGAGTTGTATTTCTGGGACCCACACAGTAAAAGGAGAGAACCAATTCTCACAAGTTAACCTCTGACCTCCATAGGAGCCCCGTGGCACAGATGTGCCCCCCCCCATATACACATGAATACAAATAAAAGTAATAAAAATATTTGCAGCTGAGCATGGTGGCCTATACCTGTAATCCTAGTCTCAGCGTTTGGGACGGTAGAGGTTGAAGAGTCAGGAGTTAAACACAGCCTCAAATAAACAAAACATCTCATCATAGTGGTGAAGAGATCATGATCACAGAAAGCCCAAGGCAGAAGGATTATTCCAAAGTCAAGGGTAGCCTTGGCTACATAGAAAATTTCAGGCCAATCTAGGCCACAGAGTTAAGATCCTGTTTCAAAAAAAAAAGAGGGTGCAGTTGCATATGTTAACCCAGAGCCAGCATTCAGAAGCTGATTATCCTAGTTAAGGTTACTGCTGATGAAACACCATGCCCAAAGGCAGCTAGGGTGGAAGGGATTTATTTGGCTTATACTTCCACATCACTGTTCATCATCAAAAGAAGTCAGGGCAGGAACCTGGAGGTAGGAGCTGATGCAGAGACCATGGAGTAGTGCTGCATACCTGCTTGTTCCCCGGGACTTGCTCAGCCTGCTCTCTTATAAAACCCAGGACCACCAGCCCAGGGACGGTACCTTCCCACAGCAGTCACTAATTAAAAATGCCCTTCTGCTGGAACTTATGGAGCCATTTTCTCAATGGAATTCCCTCCTTTCAGATGGTTCTAGCTTGTGTCACGTTGACATAAAACCAGGCAGCACACAGAGGCAGGATTTTGAGAGTCCAAGCCACAGCTACAACCCAAGAAGTCAGAAGTAGTGGGACAAAAACTAAAGCACCATAATGATAAATAAAGCCAGTATCAGGTAATATAAAAACATTTTCTTCCCCCCCTCACCCCCAGACAGAGTTTCTCTGTGTAGCCCTGGCTGTCCTGGAACTCACTCTGTAGACCAGGCCGGCCTCAAACTCAGAAATCTGCCTGCCTCTGCCTCCCAAGTGCTGGGATTAAAGGCGTGCGCCACCACTGCCCGGCATAAAAACATTTTCACAATGGAGCTGTATACCATCTAGCTGTATACATGTAATACACATAGTATCTTTGGATGGTCTCAAGTCACTGTAGCCAACCTAGCCTATCCTCCACGTGCTTCTTCTATTGCTTTTGTCCTGGGATGACAGGCATGGGACACTGGTGATTCCTGGCCTCAGATGTGTGTGTGTGTGTGTGTGTGTGTGTGTGTGTGTGTGTGTGTGTGTGT